>NW_008751885.1:447942-474278 GCF_000715545.1 Opisthorchis viverrini | reverse complement strand
ATATATGTTTGGTTATGGAGTAGTAGCTCGTGCACTCACTCCAAGTAAATGATGAACGTGTCACTTTTTATCCCTTGAAATTAGATATCTGTTTTTTGGGTAAAACATGAACAGTAAACCGAACAGCCGGAACAGAATTTGAATCTCGGCTTGATCGGTTATTGGATACCGAATTACCACAGTAGTTCAGCAACCATAGTACCTCGCTGACTTATATTCACTCTATGTTTTACATGTAGGAATATATATGTTGATCGTGCAAGTGGCTCCTGTGGCAGTCGACTACAAATTGAAATTTGTAGTGGAAACTAATTTTTTCCATCCATCACAGCACAGAAAACGTATTTCTGTTTGGCTACTCAACTACGAACTATTTGTCATAATAATATGAGTAGTCCAACAATCGTCCGAAAATATGTTCGTGGGTTTCCAGAAATGATGGAAGCGCGTTTATAGCAATTATTATATATGAGGTATCGGGTAAATTTTTGCGATGGTTTAAACTGATTTGTGAAAATAAAAATAAATCATCATTCCGATGCGACCTTATTTGGGTAGTGGCTGCCGTGTCACTTGAAGAAAGTACAAAACCGAGATACTGAACACGGTCAGTGAATATACTGAGGTTTGGTTTGAACCAGGTTTTTTTCAGTTAGTAAGTTGCTGCCTCCTCATAGTTCGTCAAATCCATGGGAACCCTCCGTGCACAAAATCTCACTGGTGTCAGGTATCAGACAGGATATCTTACGCAGAGAGTAGAAAATTGGTGACGCATTTACAAATAAAGCTGAATTTACAAGAATACAACTTATTTGAGAACATGTCAGCGGTGGAATCAGGGCCTCTGTATGCGGACTGCCATTTCCAAAAGGTTCCGCATGTTTTGGCGTAACAACTTGTTCCGTATCGCTCTGGAACAGGGGAAAGCTGGATCCTAGCGGTCACGTCAACGATTGCAACCTATCCCAGTCTGTTCTATCGTGTGGTGCCCCAAGACCAGAGCATGTTGGCGGACAGTTACGTGGGAATGTGTCACTTCTACTTGTGGCAGTTTGGCGAATGGAGGCACGTGACTGTGGATGACCGACTGCCCGTCCGCAAAAGTAACGATCACCTGCTCTTCGTACAATCTGCGGACAAGAAGCAATATTGGCCCTCATTGTTGGAAAAGGCTTTTGCTAAGTGAGTTTATTGACTTTCCCCATCGATGACACTTGGGTGTTGAATATTCCAACTGACCATTGGAGCTGACCTATGACGTTATTCATTTTTACTTCCATGGTTCTCCCGCGCGGCTCAGTCTATTGTCAGGCATAACGAAAATTCACAACCTTAATGTCTGCTCTCTGATGGTGATGTATATAGTGCGTTTCAAATAGCTGTCGTAATAAAACCACAGATCAACTCACACAAAATTCATTCCTATTTCGAAAGACCATTTCAAAAATCATGAATCCACACACTAGGATACGAAATTTGACACAAGGGAAAACGTGTTTGAGATAAAAAGCACCAGTTAATCAAATTCGCTTAATAAGCAACACACTTGTTGGCTTAAACGACTGTATAAAACTAACATGTTGACATGATAAGTGATACGGAACGATTCTCATCATCCGCTATGGTTATACACCGAAGATGGCGAAATCCCACTCCCAGAAAGGTAATAATTTATAGCAAGCAGGGAACTGCCTTACACAATCGTTACTACTGTTAATATTATCGACCTACTTGCTTACATCGGCAACGACGAATAGATAGTTTCAGACTGCAACACTCCTATTCAGTAGACGTCACGACACTACGTTGCACAATCCACACAAAATACGCAACTAATTTAGGTCCTTACATCCAACCCCTTAAATATGCCAAACCTGCAAGTTGCGGATTGGTCATAAAAATGTCCAGAAATGTAGGTCTACTGATTCCTGTGGGCACCGATTTTCAATCGGAATTTTTTTCTGTATGTGAAGCCAACCAACACTGGAAGGCCAATAATCACTGTACAGATGTTTCGTCTTTATTGGGAATTATCAACGGAGTTCACCTCACAAAGCTGCAGGGAGTTTTCAGCCCGCCAACACTTGGTTAGTAGTTCGAAAAGGTAATCATCCGGCCTAGCCGGCAGTGTGATTGACCTTCGCTTAGACAGGGAGTAGCGCCGCTTCTTCAATCACGGAATTCTAATCACGTGATCAGATGTCGGCTAGCTCTTTTAATGCTAACTCAGATAAAAATTGCCACTTGTGGAATGATTCTTCTTTTGAGCTACATATAGACTGATGAACTTTGAGGATTTTTGTACTGCTCAGTTGCAATTGAAGAGATAAACGGCCATCTTAGAACTCGTCACTCAAGGAGCTAGTCAGCAAGTGATCACACTATCTGTTTTCCAGTGCTATAGCCTAATCTTATACTTCAAAGCCTGTTGTTGTTTACTTATTCAAGGGGCAAGTCGACAGCATTGCGGACCAGCTTTAGTCATTACGAAAACCAAGCATGAATCAACAGACAGGTGAATGTGCGAGCGATTCCACATCCTTTCAGATCAGTTAACATAAAGTTGCGAGTAATGCGTTTCGGAGCTTCATCGCACAATCCAGTCTTGTTTTGCAAACAATCTTTGCTGGGAAGCTCAAAAGCCGCACAGCTTTTTACCCTTATCGAAGTTCCAGGGCGCTTCCCACGAACCTTGAGGTTGATTCCTGTTCGCAAGTGTACGAATTAAATTTTGTAAGCCTTTATATAACTAATATATATGTATAACAACTACAGCTGGCAGAATGGTTCTATAATGTATTTTCACTCAAACATTACGTGTAAGGGGACAGCCAAACCCGAAATTTAGACCTTTGGCTCTTGGCTTCCAGTGGTAAGCTTTGAATTCGTCAGCGGTGTCCCTGCCGAAGACGCATGTCTCTCTAGAACTTCCTGGTTTCATGAGTTCTTAGAACTGCTTTGGACCACGCTAGGACACAGCAATCCCTCTGAACAAAGGCAGACGCCTAGTTATTCTGTTTTTATGTTCCTGTTTTCTGAGTGACTCCGTCACATTTGAGTGAGTGTTGTTTATCTCCAATTTCAGAATACACGGTTGTTACAACAATCTCCGCAGTAGCCTGCAAAGTGAGATTATGGAAGCTTTTACTGGCGGTGTCTGCTTAGATATTCCCTTAAGTGTGCACAGCCCACCAAAGAATCTTCTCGAGAGATTGCGACAATATGCTGGCATGGTCTGCCTGATAGGATGCAACTTATACGTGAGTTTAGACAATGCGCTCCTCACGTTTACTTTAGCAAATGGCATGGTGCTTTTACTGAACAAAGGCAGACGCCTAGTTATTCTGTTTTTATGTTCCTGTTTTCTGAGTGACTCCGTCACATTTGAGTGAGTGTTGTTTATCTCCAATTTCAGAATACACGGTTGTTACAACAATCTCCGCAGTAGCCTGCAAAGTGAGATTATGGAAGCTTTTACTGGCGGTGTCTGCTTAGATATTCCCTTAAGTGTGCACAGCCCACCAAAGAATCTTCTCGAGAGATTGCGACAATATGCTGGCATGGTCTGCCTGATAGGATGCAACTTATACGTGAGTTTAGACAATGCGCTCCTCACGTTTACTTTAGCAAATGGCACGGTGCTTTTACTTATAAATAAAGTTCTGATTAATTTTTTTTCCTATGTTTGAGCCAAATGATGAGATCTCGGAAAAGAAGTCTCTCCTCACAGTGCACTGTTTTTTACCAAACCGCGGGATATCTTGTTACAATTGTTTTACCCATTTGGAGAGATGACCTTTCAAAAACGATCATATTTATTAGGTTTCACAAGATACCCTCATTGAATCACCCGGGTACTAAGAACACTGATCGTTGTCTGATCCATATTCTGAGTAAAACCCAGTCCTCGGGTGAACGACCCAAGTGTCCATATTTTCCGGGTGTGTGCTCATTACAAGTTAATTCACCCTTCCTCATGCAAACCAGACTGATCAGGTGCTGGTGCCAAAAACGCATAGGGGCTCAAACTGATTGCCGAAATGCCGCGGGTTTGAGACTCCTTGGTGTTTCGTGAGACGTCGTAACAATAAAACACCTGTACAGCATATGTTAGTTTCACTTGGACAGAGAAATCCTATCTGAAAATTACCAGATCTCCTCATACTACTATTAACTGTCGTGTTAATTGTTGTCTACGTTGATTGAATTTTAACACGCCCCTGTTACAGGGTCATAGGAAGTAAAACTGACTGGAATCACATGGCTCTTTCTGGAAGATCCCTAATCGAGGAGAAGGGAGTCTAGCAAGCCGACTCAGTTAAACTGATCTACTGAAAGTAACCTCTCTGACAGTAATTTTAGTGCTTTCTCTTTGGAATGTTCATTTAGAACGACTTTTTGACAGCGGACTGATATTTAAGGCCATTCGGGTGTTCATCTTGGTTTTTTTCGCCCGTTTCGCCTTAACAACTTCAATATAAAGTTGAGCCAGATTCAGTACGTCGCTTGTCCACGAGCACTTTGCAGTCTGCTCCTATGAGGCATCGCTCATTTAAGAGTTACGAGATGGCCCATTCGATTTAATTTGGGTCGCTCTTCAACAGTCCACACTCACGTTCTGCAACAGTGGTCCAGCGGAAAATGACACTGGCTGTAAACATGTACAAATCTACCACTTTGTTTAGGCTGGAAGGAATAACTCCTGAAAAGCGGATCGAGATGCTCCTGATTAAGACATCATAAGGTAGGAATCCGTCCATTTTGTATCGATTCCAAGGAACCGCAATCTTGTGTAATTGTAAGAAAAAACGAGAAATCAGATAAGTACATTGCATTCCAAGCAGTGGTTCGAACATCATTAGCGTATTTGAACTGTCGGCGCATGAATTGTTCGGCCATTTTTATTAATTAACTGAACACTTTTGAAGCGCTGTGTTCCTAATATTCGGTCACTCAATTAACTATTGTAACATTGAATTTAATATTTTAATCTGTTTCCAACAAAGCCAGGTGCTAGGCATCTCATTCCCCCAAACTTGAATTACTCATTATTTTTAGTCAGCTCCAAACTTATCAATTTGTTTCCAAGGTATACAGATTGCCAACTACTCAAGAACTAATCAAAACCATTAACTTCACCAAAATAAATCTTTCGGCATTAAGCAGTGGAACGTGGCGAAAGCTTCTGCGGTACCGGATGAGGTTTCTGAAAAACGATGAAGGAAAGCCATCATCTGCGCCAGGGAGTTTTCTTAGCTCCTAGTAAAGTTATGGAACTAGTTTCCAGTTACCGAATCCGCTGGTACATTGAGAATAGAGGGTTGATGGAATGAAGCCCGGACAGCTGGTACAAAATGTTCAAACATTTTGGCCTAGTCCTCAACGTATAACTGGGCAGAGAGTCATTCGATTTGCAGGTCGGTATCTTTTGGAAAAATAACAAAGTATAGGAACGGAATTCCAAGCCCAAAATATTCAAATTGACTCTGTCAGTAAGCATATGTCCTCCCAGTTCTCATCAGATCCGCATTTTTATATGAACAGTGTGTCGCAGCGCTTTACGCAATAGTTCATGACCTTGTCGTTCAGCTGCTTCGAAGACCATCCACATTTCTACCATCACGTACCAACCAATAACGGGAATTTTTATCTCCAAAACACCCCACAGGCATGCGCTCCCACGGCATTTTTGGACGAAGGATTGAGTGGAGGTCAAACGTACAGCCTGACGGCTGTGGAAACAGTAAGTCAGTCGTAACTTACTGAACAATTGGTTTGATGAAAGCTGGCATGTATGGTAAATTATGCAGTCACCGTATCATTTTGAACCCCACAGTCAAAAAATTGATTGCAAAATTCTGCAGTCTTAAAATCGTGACCACAAACAGAAAATTGTATATTCTGTAACATTTGTAGCTTGGTATTATTCGTCGGCCTTAACAATTACACCTGTTTAAGAACGGTGTGCTCATGCTTATCCGGGCAGTATATTTGGTAAAAGTGGGAAATAACAAAATAAAAATGTGTTTTTTGAGCCAAATGAGGTGGTATCCCACGTTTTACTGGACACACATCATGGATTTTTCGTCCATCTTTTCAAGGAACTACTTCTCGGTTGCGGGCTTGGTCTGTGCGAACGGAAGACAGACCACCACACAGCCATGGCTTATCAAAGTTTGCGATAAGTTTGACTACTAATGAGTAGCCTGTTTATTAAGCAATCCACAGCTAACACCCACGTCGGGGAATAAACTTCATACGTTTCTATGGCTAATTTCGTGTTTCGTGTCGCTTGTAAGATGTTTACACGCAAATCAATTATCCGCTTATGGTATATTTCAAAATCGCCTGGTGTACATACGCCTGTTTTCTGACGAAAAAACCTGTTTTTTTATCCTCAAGGTGGTGATAAGAGTGCAAGGAGTAGAAGGTGCGAAGAGTCTAAACGTGGTGAGTCACCTTGTACACTACCACGATTTCCTTCCGACAAAAGCCCCTTGGTCAGGACTGGCACGTGATACCACAGTGTCCTCATTGGCCACCTTTGAGAACGAGCTCGAGGTCTGCCATTAGTTAACTGTGAATAGGCTAACGAATATTCAATGAAGTTGAGAAAAGCCCCGGGAAGACAGTTTTTACAGTATGGAATTTTTGTTCACTGCAACGCGTTCAGGAAAACAAGCCCTCTAGAGTCAAAGAGGAGTCACTTTCTGAAATTTCAACCAGCTGATTTACTCCTCAGAAGATAAACCATTACTGAAATCCCATATGTCATCATACATCGACCTGTTAGTTGAGTATCACTTCACAGATTTAGCCATAAACACAACTGGTAGCCCAATAAACTTGACCTGAGCAACGAGCCTTGGATACGAACACAGGTGGGATATTTTTTAGTTGAAATTCTCATCCACAGGAACACAACTAGGGTCATGTTAAAGCAATAAACTATAGGACAATATTTCTGGGGGTTCACATAACCACTGTTGTCCTCTGTGTTGCGCAACAAAACGCATTCATGGATCCTATTAAAGCTAATCTGAGTGAAGAAACTATTAGGGAACTTCATGTCCCTTTGGTGCTTCACTGTGTTCCACCACGCCATGGCTGCTTTTGTCAGCCTCTCACAACAGTAAAAATGTCCATACTTTTTCAGAACAGTCTAACTTCGGCAAAGCAACAATTTACTTCAGCAGTGAATCAACCAACTGGTCCATCACATTAGTTTCCTTGATTCAGGCGACAAACAGAGTCACAGTCTCAATATGTGAGCCCAGTATTCGAGTAAAAAACTTTCGGGTTAGGAATAACTAACAGGTATACGAGTTGCGGGGATGAGGTGAGGTATCATTTTAATCCACAAAAAAAANAAACTTTCGGGTTAGGAATAACTAACAGGTATACGAGTTGCGGGGATGAGGTGGGGTATCATTTTAATCCAAAAAAAAACAAATACTTGAGGTTACACCAGGACACCATCTAATGCAGGCGTAGACTGTGGAAAACCTTGTTACGGATGTATGATCTAAAACTTTTCCCCACAAAACAGTGCTCTAGACACGAATTTTAGCAGATGCCGAGCCCGAAAACTACATAAGAAGATGAAATCCAAACTTGACCTTAGACGAATGCGTTATCATTTCTTCCCTCTCTTTAAGAGTGCACTTTGTGACACAAGGCGTGCAGATAGTTCTCTTTTGACATCTTCCATTTTTGTTCGGTATCATGAAGAAACTTAGCTGGCCGGATACTACTGATGATTGCTGTTGGTCTGATACGGGATATTCCGTATTTTGTCCGCCTGTTCCAACGCAATTCATCTGGAAGTAGCCAGCAAGTTACATCATTTTTGTCCAAGTTCCTCTTAGAAGTGCACAGTTTGCATGAACATTCTATCTGTTTCTAAAAGAATTGTTGTTTCTTGAACAATCGGACCACAAACCCCCTCTCAGATAGTTACTCGCCGAGGAACTTCGGCTTAGTTATTTAGATGATGCCCTTTGCACTAGACTATCTGAATCGAATGATAAAACCTTCCAGAAAATTTGTAATCCGGGGTTAATAAAGAGAACAACCTGTGCCAGATTTTTGTGCACCGTCCATGTTGTCATCAATAGAAGCCCATTTAGGTTGAGAAATGATTGCTAACCGGGGTTTGTCGCATCAAATCAGCCAAACGAACCATATCCACGAGGCACACATGAGATGCAACAACTCCCAAAAATCTATAAGTATAGTTTAGACTATGATGAATGCCTAGGAAGCTTAGCTGTGAGGTATTCATGAAACTGCTGAATCGTAACTTAATCGACTGGTTCTATAGAACAGTGACCAGATACAGTAGTTTCTCGTCAGACTGTTGAGTCATAAGAAGAGTTTAATAACTGTTGAGCAATGTGGAGTTTGTGGCTTTTTAGAATTCGTTGCTCAGAGTCAAGCCTTTGGTAATTTAGTTGTGCCAATGCAGGAGAAAAGCTAGGTTTTTCATTTACACCTCTATACATGATACTCACATCACACTTGGAACCGCGAGGTGAAGGGAAATTATCAGAGGAGTAGTTGCCCTAATAGCACATTGTTGATAACGGAATATCATTGAAACGCATTTCACGGCGATTATTCTCAACAGCTCGTGAAATCACTAGTCCTATCCTAATTGTACATGTGGTTTTCTCCGACATTTTTGTCACTGAACCTCGACGACTCACTCGCAAACGCAACCCGTAATGTGAAATAGGACCAATCGCTTGTTCGACTCAGAACCCCATGGGGCACAAGTTCGAAATGGAAAGGACCCTGGTCTGAAAACTCGCGGGAATGGGAACTGGTGTCACGGGAGAGAAAAGAAGAATTAAAATCACGATTTCCAAACAATTGCGAGTTTTGGTAAGCCTAATTTTCGAAAGATGAATATTTCACCTTAAGGGCCTTCTGTGTTTCTCTGTTCATGAGTTGACAGTACAAAAGTAGCTATCAAATTAACCCTTTATTCGTAAGTAATCCTATTCAAAGATCGACCCATTATGGACTCTAAGTATCACACTGTATTTCGGAGGCTGAGCTTTTTAGGGAAGGCTGTAGGCACGTCTTGTTTTGTAAAATCAGCAAAGGGAATTCTCCAAGCAGTCGTCTAAAAAAGGTTCCCATTTTAGTATCTCCATCACAATAATTAAAACAAGTATTTTATCCACAAGAACCAATGTTGGCTTATCTTTTTCCGACATAAACATCAAATAATTGACACTCTTCAAGATGTCGAACTATTGTATGCCTTTGTTCCATGCGAGAAACCCATACGAAAATCCACACATAAACGATACTAATTTGTTTTTTCAATGGTTTGAGCATTGTGGCGATTAGGCTACGTGTACCCAATTTACCTCATGACTTCTATGAACAACAGATTCAGCTGAGGGTTAGCCGTTAACATTTTTGGATGGATCTATCTTTTCATGATGACCGATTTGTCCCCCGGAAATAGGAGTTTTCCTCCCCTGATTTTTAGTACCCATAAGGCGGTTGCTGACAGAGGGTCACAGACGTTCTACCAATCAACCCTAATTGATAAAACACCGATTCATCCTTGTACGGTATCCCTACATCTGTTTAAATACATATTTTTTAGACTGTTGGTACTTTTGAATTGCGGCTTGTTATGAGGCGAATCATGTGACGAGCCAACCAAATGCGGCATAAAATACTAGCACAATGAGGGGATGTCTGGGGACAGTGAATCATTTTCTGCAGCTCCCCATAACGACGTTTTCCTCCAGCTGCAATGACGTGAAACCCAGCTATTTCCCATATCCTTTGTGGTTTCTTTTGAAGGGTATTCACCTCAACACTTGAAATTTCCTGATGTTTTTAATTCTTAAAGGCTTCTTCCAAGAAGTTTCATTCATTCCTAAAACTGGCTGGACACAACTGACCAAAATCTATGGTTGGTCTCGAAACTTGTTCAAGTCCAACAAAATCTTTTGGTTACAACTGGATGCCTTATTTCGGAGACCCCCTGTGACGATGAGGTAGATGGTCATCTCATCTAAGAATGGATATGAATAAAATACCACTGAGTGATTGCATGCTTTGAAAACTAAGCACAAGAATTTTGTGCGGTTTCTTTGATGGCGTTTATGTTTTTGCGTTCACATTCCATGAAACTTATCATGGATCCGGTATTCATAAAGTTAACCGACGAATCTCCCTCCAAAATGCTGGTCATTCTTCTAGTGACACTTCAAAGATGCTCTTTATCAACCACAATTGACTCTGAAAACCCCCGCAAAGAGAAACGTCACCTTCCAATGAAGACTTTCTTGCGTCTTTCTCTCATTATCAGAAGTATTTAGTCCGCTTTGGTAAGAAATGAGGGGTATTTTGAGTCCTTTTGAAAAAATCCTATTTGAAAAAGCCTGTGCTTAAGGAGATGGGAGTCCGACAACAATAATTCCTCGGAGGACATGGGTCTTTTTTAGGACTCCTGTAAGCTTTTTCAGATGTCTTTAGGGTCACTTGCATCAGACACTAAAATTCGCTTTATAAGTCCATCTGAGTGCTTGTCTTTCTGAGAAATCTGAAGAATTTTGCCCTTGTATAGAAATTACGATTCCCTTATCCATCACGCTGGTTATGGTGTTTCGAAGTGATGGGTTCAAAGACATCAAAACAAGCACCCCCAACACTCCACTACGACCATGTTTCTTGTTCGAGTAGTTCCAGATATAAGAAGTATAACGCAAACGACAGAGGAATGGGGCTTATCAAACTGGTTCGGTCTGACAGATGTTCACAGGGAGATTTGTTTTGATTTTAAACAAATTTGCAAGAGGCGCCCCATGAATAAAACAAGAACTTGGAGCAAACAGTTGATTTTATCGGCACTTTGTATTACTGTCTGTGGTGAGTATACACCGAATTTCGAACTATACGTAATTCAGGAGTAGATGGACAGTGAAAAAATTCCGTGGTATCTGCAAATTTTCTATGGCCTTGTGATTGATTATATTCTAGTGTTGCCAAAATTCATTCGAACTCAAGTTGATCCCCCGTCCGTTGGTCATCTAATTAGATGTCCTGGGGATCAAAGTCGTTTTACTCTATAAAGGATACGAATTAGTAGACTGATTTTGACAAATTACCATGCGTAAAACCAAAAACTCGTAAAGGCATGCTGGTGAGATTTATTTGTTTTTCGAGCTTCCAACAAATTTTGGAAAACAATCCCACATTTCGTATTATGACTGCCAAGACATTTAAAAGCAAAATGCTCGAAACGACAGATGGCCGTGGCTCATGCTAAACTACACTGGGGAAGAGACTGCCTGCCAGGAGTAATTTACAGTTGATGGTAAGAACATCTTAAAATGTATGTGAAGATGTATCATTTATGCTGCGCTGGAACTGAGACATTTTGGTGAATTCAAATCTCGCAGGTTTACTACAAGTCTCCTTTAAAACTGGGTGACCGTAGCAAAGGGTTATTGAAAGAAGGGAAAACACAGAGTTCTTATGTAACTAATCGGCGCATACGTCATACAGTAGGGCTGAACCAATGTAAGCGCCTATTTATGTGTGACAAGAACAGTTTATCCCTAATGTTTCGGAGTATTGGTAGCCCGGGTGCATCTGTTGGTATTTGATCAGGGGATTGTTGATCTGTTTGCCGAGTTTTGAAATTGATTTGCAAACCTTTCGTCACCATTCGAGGAGATATCTTCAGTGCACCGAAGATGTCTCCAGCAGTTTTTTCGAAAATATTTGGTGACAATCGGTAGATTTATTGCTGGGCAACGTTTTAGCGTTCAAGAGGAACCATCAAATGAACCGAACCCGAAGAACTAGACCCTTGGCTGGACCCAAACACATGTAGGTTTCCCCACCCACCCAACACTTGTTCAACCACTCTAACACACTAAAATCCCTCGGCCGACACACAACAGAAATTTAGCTTGACTTAGCTGATTGGGTCTCCTTCCGCCTTAAATCTCGACCAACCTCGGTACCTAGTCACTTGGCCTGACGAAGCTTTTGTGTCGAAAGCGAAACGCTGCCCAGCAATAAATCTACCGATTGTCACCAAACTTTTTGAAAAACGATGACCACCCAATCGGTTCCAAGTATTTTTCACGTGATTGAACATGTCTCCAACAGCTTATCCTTCCAAACGACCCAACCAATATCATCACCTCGGTTTTATAAGCGATCTGCAAAACTACTAACTCCGAAACATTTACCGACGTATTTTGGATGTTTTCAGACCTCTACACATTATGCCTTCAAGTTTATTCATCATTGTTTCTCTTCGCAGGATGTCCTTTGAAGATTTTTCCAGTTCCTTCTCCTTGATCGAAGTTTGCTTTCTGTCTCTGGAAGACGTTGCGGACGAAAAACAGTTCCGGTGTAGGCGGCCAGTGAACATTGTAACCGTGCAAGGAAAATGGGTACCAAGTGTAAACGCTGGTGGATTCTGGGAAACTACGGGTGAGACTGAGTTGCATTCAGTGGTCAATGCACTAATGATGATAACTAGGGTAATGATAACAGTACTCGTGTTGATGGTGATGATGATAAAGGAAGTGAGATGCGAAAATTGATTATAGAAACAGAGATTGTCATTGGTAATGAGGTCAGTGCGACTGACGATAAATGTCATACTCCAGTCAATCTATCTTGGCTAATTCCCCGATTCTAAACTTTGAATTGGTGCTGTTCATCAAAAATTTCTGTTTCAAATAATGTGTCTGTGGTGCTTTATGCGTTTGCGTATTTATTGTCCCATCGTATATCACTTAAGAGTGTCATAGTTCGCTCACATTAGTACGAATTTAGCCTCTATTGGATGTCCATATCCGCCTGGATCCTAGGTTTTATGTGTTGACACAATGTACAACAGCAGATGAAGCGGAAACGATATTTTTGGGTTACGCATGACCTCACCGGCTTTATTTTTAGCAGATCGTAAGTAATAGTCCAAAGTCTTTTTTTGAGTAAAAATGTACCGTATTGCCCAAGAAGTACCCAAGTGATTCGTGTAACAGCTATGCGACATCGCTGCACTGAGTTACAACAAAATCTGAAACACAAGTTTGATGAAACCTCGGGAGGCTTTGCCTACCTCATGAGTCCCGGAAAAGGTGAAACTGGTCGTGGGTTGTCCAATAGTTTCCACTAATTTTATGTGTAGTGTTCCTTTGAAAAGTACCCTAAAACAGTTTGTGAAGGCTTGTTGAGATCATTTCTGGAAAATGTAATGGTCTTTTACAAAGTTGTTCCGGCGTTGTGCGCCAACCAAAGCTTATGAAGTTACTGAGTTAGGTATAATGTGACTGCTCGGTTTCATTGAATGTAATAGATAACCCATTTCACAGACCGTTCTTGTTAACTTTGGCCGAAACTATGGGTTATCGACTGATCTTAGAAGTGTATGCAGATAAACCAATTATCCATAGAACTTGGCTCGCAAAAGCACCAATCCCACAATGGAGAGCTCCCAAGAAGTGCAAGGCAACCGTTATTCTCCCCTTGAGGATCATCATTCCGACAGGACCCTTAATATACGTTATGGTACGAATAATGCTCCGACTCTAAGTCATCGCCTTGCCGCGGTGGACAGCTTTCGTGCTGCACCGATACTGTGGGCTATACTAGTTGGAACTCAGTTCCCATGGGTAGAGTCGTGCCTTGAAGGCTAGTGGGGAGCAGCCCGAAGGATCGCAGTGAGTCCCCGTACTACAAGGATTTATATTATAAGAGGCGGGCTGGAAGTAAAGTCGTACTGTTGTTTGCAAAAGATGTGTAAAGTGTTTCTCCCAAGCTACCAGCAGGCCCATAGTTATGGAAGCAGCGATGCTGACTTAGCCCGAGAAAGGACGGGTCAGTCCTAACAACCACACAATGCGATCGTCCAAAAATCAAGCGTGGTCGCCGGCTTATTGTTCAGTGTGTTCAGGATACTTTTAAAACCAAAGAGTCCGTTGCTGCTCAAAAGGCGCTTGCCGTGCACAGATGCACTAGGATCGAGGCAGTAATTCCTTACTTTCTGCGCCCTCGAACCAGTCCGGCCCCTGCAGCCGAGTGGGTCAGACTGTTGGATCATTCGTTCCGGGAAGTATCCCCACAAAACCCTAGCGACCACCGCCTCGCATTTAAACTTTTGAGTCAAAGGCTAGGAGCAGGGTCCCCAAACAAAACCCGACATCCTCCCAGTGTGATGTGAGTCAGACCTTTGTATCAAAGGCTCAAGGTGGGGTGCCTCAACCAAACCCCTTTCTTCGGCTTTGGCAACCGGGAATTGTCACCGCCCTTCAGTACACTCCCTCCCCACAAGTCAAATGATGCCGTGCGACCCATCCGTTTGCCAGACTCCTATTCAGTCTTCCTTGTCCAAACCGTCGTCCAAAAAATCACTCACCAACCTCAAAAGATTTGATCCACGTTGCAGCCTTTAATATCCGTACTCTATGTCAATTTGGGAAACAGGAACCTCTTGCTGAATCCTTGCTCGTCCTATCTGTCGATGTATGCTGCGTCTACGAAACACACATGGAAGATCCCACTTCGGTCGTGTACCTCAAGCCAATTAAGACGAACTCAGATGACCCACATTTCGCTCTTTGTGTGATCTTGACGCAATGGCTCGTGGCGTCTCTAGTGTGGGTGTAGCACTCAGGCCCAAGGCTGAAAGAGCATTACTGGGCCGGATCCCAGAAAACAGTTCACTCTGCGTTGTACGGTTCTCTGGCTTAATTAAGGTCAATGCTGGTCGATGCGGTAAACGGTGTTTATTTGTCGTATCAGCAAGCACCCCAACAGATAGCAGTTCTGAGACTGAAAAGGACGAGTTTTATCAAGATCTGACACGTCTGTCTCAGTCGTCAAGAAGAACGGATATAGTAATCCTGGCTGGTGATATGAATTCCCAAGTTGGACGACTAAGTTCGGAAGAAGCACAGTTAGGTGGCAGATTTGGATTCGATGCTGAGCTTACGGATCATAGGGAGCGGTTTCTTCAGTTGTGTGCGGACCATCTCTGTACCTGGCGACTACGACAGACGACAGACCTGAGAATGAGATGGATAAATTTTACAAATATCTGCCACGACCGCTTCAGTCAGTATGAAGGATGGATATCGTATCCTTCCGGGTGATATGGATGCTCAAGTTGGCCAACTAAGTGCAGAAGCTGTTAGGTTTGGAGTCAACGCTCCACGTACGGCTAATGGAGATCTACTCCTTCAATTGTGTGCAGATCCTCGTCTGTTCCTGGCCACTGAGAACTTCCAACACAAACACTAACATGGAATTACTTGGAAACCTCCAACCGCACGCAGTCGTGAACTCAATTGGACCATGTGGATATCAGTTACCAATAAAGAGCGTCAACTGACCTGGCTGCGAAGTACGAAAACACTAACCAGTAAACTCAGTCGGGTGGGCATCTGCCGCCTCCCTGGCTGGGGAACCTGTGGCTCATCTCAATAGTGGTTAATGGCACTGGTAGAAATGTCCCAGGAGCAGTCAGTGATCCTCATGCAACAAAGCTATCGCCTTCAATGAGTAACTACCCAGTTCCTAAACTAACTAAAAATGCCATCGCTTACAACGCTTGGCTGAACCCTATACTCTCCCACTCTCCGGTGATCGAATCTCTGCAGCTGAAACTATTGTGCCTATGGCACATGGTTTATAGCTGATGAATTGATTAACTGATTGACACTAGGAATCGCTCATTGTAGTTATGGCTCTACCAGAAACTGGACATTGTTCATTGCAACCAGTAGACCACAGATGATTACTTTAAAACAAATATGTTCTACAGCATAAGGAATGCTGCACCAGAGAAGCGACAAGGAGCAATAAGGAAGAAACCGGAGGTGAAATAATTCATCATAAAGCAAGTTGAGCTGAAACTGCTGCCTATCTTCTACCTCAGGACAAATCAGCGCAAATTGCATCACCATTCCTACCAAAGAAGCCTAGAAAGCTTGTGTCGAGCGATCCGGGTAGAAAATGAGACCACCAAGTCTCCCCAATGTCTCCAAGGCAGCTGTAAATTGCACACAATGCACCCAGAAGTCCCAGACTGTCAAAATGCGAGGCAATCTTTGTGCAGATATCAGTGCGTCAAGTCAATTTCAACACACACTGGTTCGAAGCAACCAGGAATTCCAAATATCTGAAACGAAGCTCTCTTGTGACTCACTGTAGTAATTATAACGCTTTCGTTTTCTGACGGAATGACCAACGATAGTAGGTTACCAAATTAAAGGTGCTAAAAGGCCAAAACGTTTTTGCTTTATTGACTCCTTCTTTCAATATAACAGAATCGTACGCGACCAATCCGCAATTTCAATTTGATGTCCCGGAAAATGAGAACGAAGACCATGAGCTGGTGGTAATCAGTCTGCTGTTGTGTGACTTCCGCAAGCGTAGTCCACCAAAAATTCGGCAAATCGGTTTCCGAATTTACAGTGTAAGCCCTTTCCTCTTTGATCTATGAGTTTTTATTTTTGATTTAAAATCTTCCTATTTAAATGATCTGCCCTGATCTTTTGATGCACATGTTCATCTTTGAAATGAATTGTTTCATTGCTCCTCATCTGTGGCTATGAGTAGGTAGCTAGAATTGAAACAGTACCTTAAATCTCTTCTAATACTCACACGATAATGCCAGCATCAAACCAAAAATATCGATCGCCGTGATCACTTATCGCTCTCTGCTGAACAACACCCAAGTTCATTCTCCGTTATGAGAACATTCCTCAGAATATTCTTTGATCCGCTGAACTGAATGCTAATGATAGAAATCTCTTCAAACCACAGAAAACGTGCAAATGCATAAACACATCCCCTGATAAAACATACTACTCACGAAGTTGCGGAAAACTTCAAAAAAGTTCTGTTGGGTAAGGTTTTTCGTCAACTAATTATGCTGCCATATCTAGGAAACTGTGTCAGCTGAAGCACGGAGTGACCCGTATTCTGTCAAATCCCTTGTTAGCATCATCGTGACTTGTGAATGAGTCTATCTTTCTACAAACTGAGTTTTGTTCTGCAAATCTTTTCTAGGCACAAAATCATTAACGGAATTAAGCCCGACCCTAGAATTGAAATTACTCACTATGAACAAATCGAAACCTATCCATTAAAATCGTGCCATCCATGAACCGGAAGCCTAGCCTGAATTTCGAAAGATACCACCTGTGATAGTGACCTCACCTGCCTATCATCCATAAGGTGAACGGTAGTGGTTTTTGGAAACGTACACTTTATGCGCAGGTCCCGAATATTTGATAAACAACATACGCCACACTGCAGTTTTTGTTTGGGCAAAAGTTTTACGGTTGCCTGTTAGATGGCATGAGAGCTCTGGAAATAGGTTGTCAACCGTGTGCATAGCTTTCCAGCAGGACTCCTCTCTCAATACATCAGTATAATCCGAATGCCAGCAGCTCACGAAGGACCGCATACCAGTTTTTCGAGTCTTGCTTTCCTTTTGGGGAAAATATGCCCTGGGACGGAGAAGTTCTGTCGATTCAGGAGGCTCTGATTGGTATAGAAGCCTCGTCTTCGAAATGGAACTATAAATTTATTAAGTCAGTCACATGAACTTCTCCGCCGCTGCTTTGTTGTCATATGTCTGAATTCATGCTTAATCGCCATCCCCTTTCAATTTATCTCGCTGTACAGTTGACTCAGCCACACAACAGTCCTCTGAGTGCAGTTGAATTGACTTCGCTTCCTACGGTTTACAACACTGAATGCCAAAGCAGGGCAACGGTGACGGTCCTTCTGCAGTTGATCCAAGGGTCCTACCTGATCGTTCCAAGCACAGAGGAGCCCAATCAAAGAGGAGACTTCAAAATTCGCTTGGTCAGCCTATTCAAGGCTTCAATTTGGTAGGCATCATTTTATTCTTTGGTTAGTACATACTGAACTTCTTTGTTGACTGTTTCCACCAAGAAGCCTTCTTGAAACTGGAAGTTTAAAATTGAAACCTGTTTTATTTTATATGGCCTGACATGTTTGAGAACAGAAAAAAGACCACTAAACCTAGAACTGACTACCTCACGGGTGAAAAAATGCATAATCTGCTAAGTATTGATAGGTACGTGAACGTTTGCCCATTCACTAGATGTAACAATTGTACTTCTGTGACCAGACAACCTGTTCATTCTAACTGAAGACGTCAGGGTATGGCCATGCGTGTTTACCGTATGCCTCAGTGAATCGTTCCAACACAACTCACTCCGCGCACCGATAACCTGCCGCTTACAACCGTGGAGCGGAAAGATACGAAAGTGGTATGGTTTAAAGCAACCGCAGCCAGTGATATCATCCACCTAGGAAGACGTATCGGCCGATCTTCTGAGAAACTGCTGGAAGTCCCGCTGAGAAAAGTCCGTAGGAAATAACTCGAAATTCACTACAGGGAGCAAAGAGATGGCTGCACATCTTTTAGTGGCCGGTTACTTCAGAAAAAATGAGGCGTTTTAAGCGGAATTTTCGAGCGGAATCCTATGTGACTAGGACTTTCAATCAAGGGACGTCTCTGTTTAGGTTATCTAGGTGACTAAATTCGGCCTTGAGTAGAGCTAGACGGCATGACACGCAATCAAGTGGTAGTTTGAGACGGAACGTCCCTGATTTAAAAAGTGCGAGCCATCTTGTTTGGTCGGATGAAAGCAGACCATCCACAACCTAGTCGAATAGTCTTAACGTTAAAAATCCACTTACAAATTCGGCCTTGAGTAGACTGTATGACACGCAATCAAGTGGTAGTTTGAGACGAAAGATTGAATGTCCCTGATTTAAAAAGTGCGAGCCATCTTGTTTGGTCGGATGAAAGCAGACCATCCACAACCTAGTCGAATAGTCTTAACGTTAAAAATCCACTTACGACTCCCTCCCAAAAGCAAACGGTTTTCGCTGCACCACAAACTGATGAAATAATGCAAAAATTTGCTAAGTAAACCGACAGGCGAAGTGATTCACAAGAAAGCTTGTGTATGACTTGTGCGTTAGTCCGATAGATGGAGACAGATCGAACGAAATTTACGGACTACTAAACTGAGCGGAAAAATCAACCAAACGCTACAAAAGCAGAACATTTGGTGGTTTGCTATCATGGTATCGATCTGAAAAGAAGGAAGGCCATGCATACACATTGAATTCCACATAGTCCAAACATTTGTAGTTCCATCATCGGTTCCTCCAACAAACATAGCAATTCTCAAGTTGGGCTCCATGCAAAACTCTTCCGTTCGACTTGGAACGTACCAACCTTCAGCACATGTCATTCACAGAAGTCGAGTGGTCAGTTTATGTAAGGTCTCAACATGGCTTGCACACCACTTACTTGCTGCAACCGAGTAAACGTTTTATAAATCCAATCCTAACTAACCGGAAAAATTTCAGCACATTACATGGTAGACGATT
The DNA here is from genome assembly GCF_000715545.1 of Opisthorchis viverrini. NCBI lineage: Eukaryota > Metazoa > Platyhelminthes > Trematoda > Opisthorchiida > Opisthorchiidae > Opisthorchis > Opisthorchis viverrini. The sequence continues at coordinate 454,841 of NW_008751885.1, read as the reverse complement.
ACAAATAAGCCCCTCAAGATATTATTTGACATGCTTCCCATCAAATTACACACAGCGCTTGTTCACAGATTCCACTCTGTCCCATTTACGGTACCGAATAGTCTGTTTCAACTGTCCTTGTTTCCCATATGTTTTCCAGTCGGATTTTGCCCGAATCTGAGCGCAAAACAATCTGATAATAAAATTCTCGGGATAGAAAAAAGACCGGTTTTAGGGAATTAATGCAGTCTAAGGCCCTGTCGAGTATGACTTTTTCTACATGCTATTTACAAAACCCGTGAAATGGATGAATGGCAACTTTCCCCACTGTAGAGATTTACCGATACTTTTCCTTTTAGTCAAACGAACAACAGAAATGACATCCAGAACCACACAATCGAGTCTCTATTCTGAATTCCGACTGCCATTTTCATACAGCTCATAGAGCGAATCAAGACATCCAGACAGTCTGGATCGTACCTCTTATTACCACCTCTCCCACATCTCACTTCTTGGTTGGAAAAAGTAAACCACAACTCCACGTTTTCCGTGGCCAAATACCGTTAGATCCGTACAAACGCATTTTCTTGATTGGTGCGCGATATCCTTATAAAACCAACCTAATCTTCAGTACTTTATTTACCCCAAGTAAGGTACCTTACACTCTGCGTAGCCGAAACTAAGCCGATTTGCTTACGTTAAAGTCTTAACATGGCTTGATTAGACGTATGGCACTCCGAGCATCCAAAAGATTTTACCGCACTTTTTAAGGCACTTACAAAGAAGTAACCGCCATTCTCAGAGGGAAAAACTGTTCTTATCCTCTTTGTGCGATCCCCTTAGTAACACAAAATCTGTTCCGCTGCCATTTTGTGCAAGTTTCTTTGCTGGAATCAAGGAAGAAGCACATTCACCTGCTTCACAATTTGACAAACTGGATAGGCGAACTTTGCTTTGTACAATTATCCGCACACCAATTTGGTTTTAAAGAGAGATTCAACCGAACGTTCCTTTTACGCATCACGTTTCTTTTTATTCGTTTCGGTGAAAATGTCTAGATGAATATTTTTCCGTCTTTTTTGCGCAGAACATTTGCGCAACAATAACCCAGGTGAAATTCTTCAGATGAATCGAGTAATCAATCGAAACTTTATGATGAACTTAGTGATGAACAACCCTCAGATGCCAAACATGGCAGTCGTTTCACAAGTGAAAAGTTAACTAGGTCACATAAGGAAGAGTGTCATACTTCATTCTGACTGTTTGATTAGTGTTACCATATTTACGACTTCATGAAAGTCGGAACCATTGATGTGGCGATCCGACAGAACGCTCCTTATCAAAATACATTTAACCCACGATATGACAATCAATACATCAACAATCAGCATGCAGGTTTGCTGGATTGGAAGCGTGTACTTTGAGAAGAGGCCAAAATGACGAACAGCGTGTACTTTGAGAAGAGGCCAAAATGAGGAAAAAGGTTGGGTTTGAGCATCATATCACTGAGCACCGATCAAGACGTGAATGTCAGTTGATTCAGTCCCGTCGCTTAGTCCGAGTGGTCTAAAATGGTGTCAAAAAGTTCAGAACGAGTGTTGGGGTCAACCGTAATTTGTTTTGAATTTCTGAAAAAAACATAGGCATGCTATTCTTGGCCTTCACAAATTGAACCAAAGGAAAAGGAACTTTCTCGCCGGATATTCCCTTGTGCATTGATTGTTTCAGGGAGTTGGATAGACCCAACAAACAATTAGAAATATCTGCGGTAAGTCATTATGACATTTATAGTATATTTGGGCTTCTGCGGCTGTGTGCACCAGGTTTGACAGTGCTTTAAGTTACGGGGAGATTAATATTGGCAAACTGAAAGCGGTGATGAAAGCACTGAAAGGCCCCATTTTCATGGAGCTCTCCATTCCCTTGGTGGCTAAAAGGCCCCATTTTTATGGGGCTCTCCATTCCCTTGGTGGACGAAGTGATTTCTAGTCTGTACGCGAAGCTTGACAACTGACTTACAAATTCCTCATCGCCATTCAAACAAACATTTTGGAGCGCAGTTAGGTAGGTAGACCCACTACTTATGCTTGTGTATGTATGATTTTTGACGACGTAATCGGCTTTTTCAAACTCGCCGTCCTCATGGTCTAATGGGTTGTTTCACAACTAGTGTTGCGTTGTGGTTTGCCTCTCTAGCCACTGATTAACGCATCATTTTCCATCGCTTTATTCGCTAAGTTGTACTCTGTTTTACCCTCACGTGATTGGATATTTGTTTACATTCTGTCTTTCGTTAGCTTTTTCACTTTAATCCGAATCGTCCGTTTGTCTTCTTGCACCTGGATGACAAGTTTACGCAACTTCTCTACACACGCCCACACTGTTTTGTCTGTTTAGTTCTTAGGTTTGCAGGCTTCTAGTCCAGTTAGGTTTTCCTGTAAATTTGAGAATTTTCTTAAGTTCTGTTGATTTTTTTCGGCTTTCTGTGCGGCTCAGGGCTTGTGATTCTGGGGTTCTTTTGTCCTCGGTAGACGCAGTCGAACTCAACGTGCTTTGCAGAGTTTTATCAGCGGAGTATCAAACTTCTATACATCCGCGTTCTTTTTTAGTTTTTCCTCAACCTAGTATATTGATACGGCCCCGTTTGTGCTTGCGGACTACCTGCTCTTTGTGTGAAAAGAGAAGAGTGAGAGCTGATCACGTCTTCTGGTCATTGATTCGGGTTGCTAACCTTTTTCCCGTTAGTCCAAAGTAGTGCTTCTTAAGTCCTTGTACTAAATTTAGTAAGTACCTTTGGTCTTCTCAGTCGTAGCTGACTTTCGGTTTAGGAAGTGTTTTTAGGCCTGTACACTTAGATTACCTCACACTGCCTTAACATTCTTGCTCTCTTTTCCCGTATACCAGTTTAATTCTTCGGTCTTGTCTTTGGGTTGTCAATCTGTGACATCGTACCAACCGAAATATGGGAGGGCTTTTGTGTACCGCATCAAGTTAAATAATATTATAAAGGAGGAGCTCATCTGAGTCTATACTGAAAGAGAAATTGATGTACAAATGACTGCGCTTTTTGATATTCAACTTTACTTTTGTAGACACCCGAAAGTGGAATGCCTAGCCGGCTCGAAATTAACGGTAAACTTTGCTAAACTGAATGTTCAAATTCCCATCATATGATCGTTCTGGTCACTGAAAGCAACAAAATATTTGACGTTTTAGACCGCGAGCGAGAGCATGTGAACAGCAAGTCAAAGGAAAACAAAGCCATCGGCAGTAAACCTGAAAATAAGGGGCTCACGACGGTGGTTCTAAATTTGTCGGACTACGTAGGTAAAGCAAAGGACTTGCTCAAGATCACTGCGTATAGCCATCCGGAAGACGACCAAACTAGAAAGCCTGGGGACAAAGTTGAAAACCTCAAAGACCAGAACATTCGCAAAAAGACCGCAAAAGAGTATCAGGAAATGGGAGTGCTCAACTTGTATTTTCCACACCTACGGATTCTCAGAGATTCACAATACCCGCTACCACAATGTGTTATATTTTTGAAGATCTGTAGAAATGCAGCACAACAACTTATCTTTTTAATACTTGAATAACGACGCGATGAAATCGATCCAAACTGCCAATCTTTCAAGAAAGAAAAGTTCATAGATCCCTAAGCTAAATGCCACACAAGAAAATGGAGAAGTCAATAAAATTTGGCCTGGGAAGCACACAACCAAACAGACTGGATAGAGTATAAACAGACGGGACACGAACCAGTAAAAATCAAAAGGTCAAAACCAAACTAAAAATGGGAGTCACGAAAAAATAAATGTCTTATGAACAATGTGGAAGCCAAAATCATACCACACAGAGACGGAAATGAAAAACGGTCCGATAAAAGCAAAGGAAGAAAATTTTGAGCATAAACAAGAGAAATGGAGCTGCTTACCTAATTCCGGACTGAGAACATCTCTTGGTCCGGTGGGAAACGTTTTCAGGCTAATTGCTAATCTTGGAGAACAGATCAACTGCGGAACCGAGGGCTACTGTACAGCTGCTTCAGTCTTGTTTCACTCTGTGCTTAGTCACAAGCCTATTCGAAAAGATAAAAATTCTGCCACTTCTATCCACATGATGCCTGATGAAGAAAACATATCCGAACGCATCGAGAGGTAATATCTGAAACTTGTCTCATCGAGTATTCTTAAAGACCTCACTCACTGTTGAGTCTAATGGTCTGCCCGTTGCAAAAACTATCGAGTGTCTTTTAAAATTGATTCGAATAATTCCTGCACCTAATAGAACCCCATCTTTAAAGAACTCAACAGGTACACCTTCAGTGGGGTTTTCAACCAGAACGTAGTTGTACACACAAAATTAAATTATTTTGCCCCTCGCGACTTAGAAGAGGGAGCAGAATTCTCCCGACGTACGTCTTTTACCCACGTTACTGCGACAGATTGAATTTCAAATTCAATTTCACCAGTTTCTTAAGCCTATTGATGAGTTGGTGGACCACAAGAATGGTTAGTAAAAAGCGAATATTTCAAGAGCTCATATGCAAAGAACCACGACATCTACAAGCTGAACACCTCATTCTGGCACCCAATTTGGGCAACTATGCAGTTGGCAGACGTTCATGAAGTGACAGGTATTCGTTTGTCTTCATGACGACTTTCACACTTGCTTAGATTGACCCGGATGAGACTAGGGACAACGTGAATGATTGTCTCTTTTTCTCAATTTAAACCAAATATGATTCTGCATTTATCTCAACAGGAACAAGAAATGATGACACCTAGTGTTGTCCAGTCAGATCATGTAAGTAGAATAAATGTGTTCATTTTGTTGTCCTAATCTTAAACAGTCTGTTCACTTAAAGAATCCTTGTGATTTTTGCTTGTTTGCACGCAGAACAAGCAGAAATCAGCAAACCATCACCGAATAAACATCTTAAACGGACGTTGGCACAGAATCTCAGTTAGATATCCTATCTTCTCAATGGACCTGAGTATGAGATCTCCCTTTCACGAAAGGATACCCTCTCTCTTCCATGTGTTACTGTATGCCACAAATCATTGTGTGCTAAAACGTGTTTTTTATCAGTGGAACGCACTTCTGACGCGTAGTTGCACTGTACTTACGAAATCCTTCCTTTATAGTATAGTTTGTAGTATGAGCGAACGCGGACGACCTTGGAACAATACATTTATTTACGCCTGCATTACTGGAATTACAGTTCCCAAATTCAAGGTTTGAACTAGTCTTTTGCATTTGTTACAGAAATTGTCAGGCACAATAGAGTAAGATCTATAGAAGGGACCTTAAGCTAGGTGCTGATGCTCAGTAGAAAAACACAGACAGCATAACAGGGGAAACTTTTGAATTAAGCATGTTTTCAAACCACAGTATGACATGAAATCACAAACGCGTTCAGACTTCATATGTGTGCAGAACCGGTACTACTTGGCTGCAACTATTCAACGGTAGTTTCTGTTCACGTATCGTATTTCCCTGCTTTCGTACTATCACAGAATATTAGAACGTGCATTAGGAAATTTGACAGACACTGTGACAAGGAATCGTTCACACTTGACGCAGCTCAGTTACGCAAACTGTTCAGAGAGAACCATCCGAAAGGCAAGTTTAAAGTGTTTAAATTCCCTTTAGTGGAAATACTTAGTTATATGTTTGTGTGTAAACATCTCGCTACTCGAGGTATTATTTTTTGTACCTTGGAAGTAGATCAGTAACTACAGATAGTTCTATGCGAACTGTTGGAAATCAGAACGGATTAGGGAGTTGGAACGATCAGTTTTAGAATTTAAGTGAACTATTGGAATATTACTCCGCTCGGCCAACTGACCTCATGCCAAACAAATGAATTTGGTAATAACAGCTCAGAATGGATCNGTGCTCAACTTGTATTTTCCACACCTACGGATTCTCAGAGATTCACAATACCCGCTACCACAAAGTGTTATATTTTTGAAGATCTGTAGAAATGCAGCACAACAACTTATCTTTTTAATACTTGAATAACGACGCGATGAAATCGATCCAAACTGCCAATCATTCAACAAAGAAAAGTTCGTAGATCCCTAAGCTAAATGCCACACAAGAAAATGGAGAAGTCAATAAAATTTGGCCTGGGAAGCACACAACCAAACAGACTGGATAGAGTATAAACAGACGGGACACGAACCAGTAAAAATCAAAAGGTCAAAACCAAACTAAAAATGGGAGTCACGAAAAAATAAATGTCTTATGAACAATGTGGAAGCCAAAATCATACCACACAGAGACGGAAATGAAAAACGGTCCGATAAAAGCAAAGGAAGAAAATTTTGAGCATAAACAAGAGAAATGGAGCTGCTTACCTAATTCCGGACTGAGAACATCTCTTGGTCCGGTGGGAAACGTTTTCAGGCTAATTGCTAATCTTGGAGAACAGATCAACTGCGGAACAGACAATAAACGCATCTGGGCGACCAGTAATGAGACATTCCCAAAAACGGTCATTTTATTGGCCTATGTGGAACTGTCGTAGTTTTAATCAATATTTTGTTCGGTTAGTTAGTTCAGTCTACACAGAAAAATCGAGGGCTACTGTACAGCTGCTTCAGTCTTGTTTTACTCTGTGCTTAGTCACAAGCCTATTCGACAAGATAAAAATTCTGCCACTTCTATCCACATGATGCCTGATGAAGAAAACATATCCGAACGCATCGAGAGGTAATATCTGAAACTTGTCTCATCGAGTATTCTTAAAGACCTCACTCACTGTTGAGTCTAATGGTCTGCCCGTTGCAAAAACTATCGAGTGTCTTTTAAAATTGATTCGAATAATTCCTGCACCTAATAGAACCCCATCTTTAAAGAACTCAACAGGTACACCTTCAGTGAGGTTTTCAACCAGCACGTAGTTATACACA
>NW_008751885.1:434936-446169 GCF_000715545.1 Opisthorchis viverrini | reverse complement strand
TTTAAAGTGTTTAAATTCCCTTTAGTGGAAATACTTAGCTATATGTTTGTGTGTAAACATCTCGCTACTCAAGGTATTATTTTTTGTAGCTTGGAAGTAGATCAGTAACTAATGATAGTTCTATGCGAACTGTTGGAAACCAGAACGGATTAGGGGAGCTGGAACGACCAGTTTTAGAATTTAAGTGAACTATCGGAATATTACTCCGCTCGGCCAAATGACCTCATGGCAAACAAATGAATTTGGTAATAACAGCTCAGAATGGATCGGTCTTCTGCGCTACTTCCCTACCGGCGTCTTTGCAAATGTATTAGTAGTCTAGACATAAGAACAAACTGAACATAAGTCAGATTGTGACATATGCTTAGTCAGGATCCCTTTATTATAAATGTACCTTTCAAACAAAAGCTGGTCCAGAGATCTCTGCAGGTCACTGATTTGCCTCATTTCCCAACATGACCGTTTCGACTATCCCATAAATAACTTGAATGCACTGAGATCTCCACCACTCTCACCACTGTTATAACCCGGATTAAGAGGGACGGTGCGAACACACCAGGTCGTCTCCAACCGTTACTACAAGCGAGTTGCTAATGATCACACGACAGGTACTTGGTAACTGGTGAGTAGTCTTTACTGTTCAAAACAGAATGATGTGCAGATCAGTAACGCGACAGGAATACAAAATTAGTCAGTAGCGTCCGGTAGTGTGGCATACAATGATCCTGAAAACTTTGACACAAACGTCATGCAAGCCAGATTGCACCATGTGGACTCACCGAAATAATTACGCCAGAACAGGAACACGATCGTTCAAACGAGAGTGGTGTGACTATGAACGAAATACCTATCCCGCAAAACCCCAAATATAATAATAATTTTTCATCTGTAACACCATTTCGGTGCCTGGCTGCCATGCGATCCGTAGGGGGTGAGGAGTTGCCAGGTTGTACAAACCTAGATAACGCTGGTTTAGATGCTGAGGTCGGGTTCAAAGCATGAATGTTCCAACCTCAGTAAGTTAGCACCTTAGCCACTAAGCTATTTCAGGACCAGAATCAATTGATTACTAGCATTGTAAGCAGGTTTACCACAGCAGAGCAGTTCATGGATTTAAGCGCTGTCCAACCCTTTCGCCGAATTAGTAAACCGATGAGCTTAAAATCACCCAATAGCGTCTCTCTACCAGCGATTAACAGAGAAGTGATTCCGTCTAGTGGATTGTAGCACGACTATTGATCAGTTCTCTGAATTTGGGCTTTCATCCACAGCAAACTTCCGTTCACAATGCCCTGATGATGTCACCTGGACTAGTGTTAAGACGTTTGCAATCAAATTATCTAACTCAGTGGACAAATCAGTGGTCCAAGCTACCAATATTCTCCTCAGTTGTCCGGACCGTGGCAAATTTTGGGGACTTTGTAGACACAATTTGATTGATACTGGCAACCTTTAGTCAAAGTGCTTACAGTGGTGACATCCGATAGAATACTAGCGGAACAAATATCTACACTGTGTTAGAAGCGTAATCAGGCAGTCAAGACCCATTCTTTGGAACAGTATTCAATCTATAAAGACCATTCGAAAAGCAAATCCTACTTTGTAAAGCATCATCATTGCAGTAAGTAAAGTTGATTTCAATGCAAACGAACGTAAAATGACGCATGCGAAATATCGTTTTTTCAACACTGCTGGTGTTCAGTTGGTGCTGATAATGGTTGCGATAATGGTGATAATGATGATGATGATGATATTGACAAGAAAGATAGCGCGGTTATGGAATCATGCTCCAATGGACTTGTCGCAAAACGTTTGCTCTTTTCAAGCTTCAGTAACAGTGAGCGAAAAAAGTGCTCTAAATTGCCAATAATTGCCAAATTCTTGAGTGGAATAGACCAATTCATTGTAGGCTTTTTGTCGTCTGCCTGTGCGGAAACACTCGAGAAAAACCTGGGTGAAAAACCACCCGTCTTATAAAGGGGTTGCTTTAAATCACGTATCATGATTGACCTACCCAACCTTTGCAAAAAGTCAAGCTTCAGGCTAGCTTAAAAGAACTGATGATTAAAAGTTTGTATACCTCCGGACCAAAGGAACGTAAAATCGATCAGATGTGGCAGCATCTCCGTCAGAATAAAACCCAGTGGTCGAGCGACATTTCTTGGAAGGCGTCACTCGATGCAATCAGTTGGCTACACATCGCTTTTGAACAAAACATTTCGTTTAGACGTGATGCACTGCTTACAAGGTTGCTGAAAACTCTTCGACAACCCACGACCGGTTTTGCCCGTCTTGGGCCTCATCAGGTAGGCAGAGCCAACGTTATGTGTTCTACTTGAAACCAAATTGCACGAAATTAGCAAAATACACTCATTGGTATATTAATTTGGTTTTGCGAGTGACTCATCTCTCTCATTTGTGATGTTTTCAAGCCACTGAATGTGCTGCACCAAGCCGCCTCATGTTTCTGTTGTTATGATATTCGAGATATTGCGATACATGTATATCCGTAATGCACTACTAATAAGGTTGCTAAAAATTCTTGGACAGCCCACGACCGGTTTCACTCTTCTTGGGGCTCAGCAAGTAAGCGAAGTCCCTGAGTTTCCTGAAAACTTATTTTCCACTTGAAACCAAGTTGCACGAAATTAGCGAAATACTATTTTGGTATTGACGGGAAACCCCCCATAAACGAGGGACTCAGGTGAGTCCCACCAAAACCAAGTTGGTATGCAAATAAGTGTATTTCACATATTCCATTTCTACTTTCTGAGCCGTCTTACTGCCATTTACTAGCTGTATCATCTTCCCAGGGCAGGTACCGATGCACAGAGTCTGCTACCACATTACGAGTCAAAGTTTTCGAGGCCTGCGTTATTTGGGTTCATACACAATGCTAATTTTCTTTCCTCCTTCCCACGATCTCGTTCAGGCACACATTTCTGGCCTTATCAAAAAGACGGTAAAATAGGAATCGTCTCATTTTCAGAGGTTTGAGGCCGTAGAAGCGCTGATCGCGGCCGATCTGTTTTTGTTTACAGGGGGCAAGTCTCTGCGTCCACCACTCTTATATTTACTCAGTAGCATATACAGAAAAAAAATTTTTTTCTCATTTGGTCTCAAGTGCAACTGAACCACCTCCTCAGCTTTATCCCAGTTTGGCGTGGAGTGCACTACACAAAAGTTCCAGTTAACTCGACTTGGCTTGAAGTAATATTTCATCTGGATATAGCCTCGCTCTGCCTGAAACTTCCAGCTGTATGACTGTTAATAACATTGAAAGCATCACTGATATTGTATCTGGTCACATAGGCTCGCAGTTTATTAGCTGGGTCAGCCACCGGTTGGGACCATTTTGATTACTGTTTATCATTGTTAATTTGTCATTGTTAAGTCGCCTGATTGGTTTGAAATGTGAATAAATCCGCAAATTTTTCCTTCTCGGTATACGATGTGTACGTATACTGCTGTATGTACGTATGTATACTGCTGTACGTATACTGCTGCGTTCTCTATGTGGTCCCACCGTTCTTCCAAAAATACACCGCTGGTTTCATCATCGCTTCTCTTGGTTGTCCCAAAAACTGCGCCTGATTCTGCCCCTTTTTTCCGTCGCCAATTTCATGGATAAGCCTGTCTGGAGGAGAGAAAATGGCTAGTTGGCGTGCAGCCAACTTCGATGCGCCTGAACTAGGATCACGTATGATGACCGCAGACGGAACCCATCGGTCTGCATTGAGCACGCAAAAAAAGTCCTAAATCTCGTTGACGTGTTCTTCACTGTGTGCTTAACATGCAACTGCATGCCCGTAAATTGGTCGTTTAAATAGCTGAGGGTCCTGACTCACCTAGATAGAAAAACCAACACAGAGTAGTAGAACTTCGTCGAAAAGTATCTCAAGCTATTTTTAAACTACTGCTTTTCTGTTTATCGTATTCTATTACAGGAACACTCGGGTTTTACGGTTTTGATTTGGAGACATGTCGGCAAATGGTCAACACCTTCTCTGTATCCTTTGATCAGACTGTAAGAACTATCTTTTTTCTTTCAACTTCAGTGTGGACAAAATGTTTAGGCTAGTTGAGAACCGTGGTCCAAAGGGATCAAACTCATTTTCTTTAAGGTGACTATCCCCATATTATATCGGTTCCACATACTTTTTTCACCATTAGATTTTAAATGAACCCCATTCCAGAATACAATATTTCAGGCGGTCCCTCCATGTGAAATCTTCAGAGAGGAGTAACTGTCTTTGGTTTGGCGTTTGATCTATCTGGATGTTGAAATTCGAGATAATCCATGCAATTTTTTTATTCAACCCTAGTAAGCAGCGAATCCGGGCCCTCATTTCGTGAGAATGGTTCTAGTTCGCTGCTTCCCATCCACCACTGATTGTGTTCGTCTTTTGAAGACAAGCGGAAAATTCCCGGGTGAGAGGACCGGTTTTTGGCTAAAAAAAGGGACAGTTGTGATCTGCGGAACTCATTAGAAAGTTGCCTTTACCGCCTCAAGTAGAATCTCCTTAAATGTTATGACTGGATGAGGACCAAAATGGACATTTCAGCCCAAAAGAACAACGAGAACGTGTCTGCGCCAAACCTGGGACACAGTAGTCTTGCGTTATTTGAAGAATCTATCCGTATGTCCTGTAATTACGTAGAACTTTGCACCGTAAGCCGCAATCAAAGATAAATCTGCAGTCATTCTGGTGCCATCCTTGTCAACGATCTCAGAGCTTGTTAGCACCGTGAATAAGAGAAATTATAAAAGTTTACCTTTTCATCTCTCTCTTGGCGTTGTTCAGCCAGTACTCGGAAATCAGATTGGTGACCTTCAGATGCCTTAGACCGCATCTCGATAGTCTTGATTTTGAAAGACCATCTGTCGAATCGGTAATCAGGTAGGACATGGAGACTGGCCCCAACATGGCGACGTCAAATGAAAGCTATTACTGTCAAACTGAATGATGTGCGAGCTTCCAACCTTACTGGCTGGGCACCTACCTGCAGGTGGTTAGAAACCCTGTGGTGTGCAGCCGACATCATGTGGGCGCATGCAATCATTTTTCGCTCGGAGTGCCTCGCTAAAGTTTTCCCGTCATTGTGCACCGATTATGTCGGATGATGTTCCAAAAGGACACTGAGTCAATCCCGCTCACGGTGCCTTACTTCCATATGACGCTCAGATGCTGCTCAAAGTTGCATGCATCTCACTCTTGGTCATCTCCCTTAAGTACATGATGATTCTTTCCACTACGTCCCTACACTTTCCTTTTCTTTCAGCTCTTTCAGAAGGTTTCGTTTCCCCGTGGTTGTATGGCAGTTAAGCACCAGCGTGTGTTAGAGGTGCTTTGATGGTGCTGATGAATCAGGTAGATAGCAAACAGTGATATGCTGACCTCGGACATCTGAAACATACTAAGGCATATGTGTTCCAGAAGTAAAGGTCTATTTGTTTCATTTCTCGAGTTCTGAGCGTCTGCCACACTGCTAGCTACGGCGAATGGCAAAACATTGAGTACTCGGAAAATCTGTGGCAATTGAAGAATCGTGGCTTCTGCGGACTTCAGATCTTTCATAGAAAGACTATGGATTTTGTTACCAGTTCTACCCAAGAATGCACCACCGGCCTTCTCGTTAAAAGCGAGCGTTTTTTATAACCAAAACATAAAAACAGAGCACCTTATGATAAAGATAAAAATTAGAAATGTGTGAAAAATGTGAAAAAAACTGGGGACTATTTGAAAATACTTGAAAAGTGACCAGTCGTTCTGACTGACTCAATGGTCCGCGTTTAAACTCACTGAAGTACTTTACATCATCACCCGACTTGTCAGTAGGCTGCCACAACTGAACCAGCCATTGAGGTAAGGAGAATAATAAAAGTGGATTGTGAAAGGATCTAGTTCTAGCCTACCACAATCATTCCGAGGTGCCTACACCTTCAGTTACACGTTCAAATAATTTGAGTAGAAACTGGCATCAGGAACGCCAGTGATATCAAATAAGAATCATATCCTTCAGTGTCTTCACTCATGTATAAGGTGGATCACCAACCCACCCTGCAGGGCGAACCACAACGACAGCATCCAGACTCTTCGAAACTGGTTTCGTATCTCTCTGCAAGGTCAAAGGTTGACAATACTTCTGCTTGCTCCATCGTGAACTGAGCACTGAGAACAACGGTCTCCGACATGGTATACACAATAAAGGACCGAACTATTGCAGCTTTTAGCGCTAAACACATTCTTCGGTTGGAGTTTCTGTCACACAACCGAACACTTCCTTTGTAAGTGTCTTGTTGCGGGGAAACAATTTACACGAACTATGGTTCCAAGACAACGGTTGTCGAAGACCTGAAGATGTCTCGATTCCACTGCCCATGAGGGGTGGGGGGCACTTCTCACGACTGTAAAACAAAACAGCCCATGATCTGTCCTGATGCGCCCACGTCCTTTGAGATTTGGGATACGCAGTACCCTCCAAAGCCTCAAATGCGCCTCCTCGGGTCACTCAATGACTGCATATCCAGAAGCATGGTCCCACATTTTGTGGATGTAAAGCGCATGCCGAAAAAGGGGCGATTTGGACAGTTTATCCAAAAACATCTGTGGTTTCGTATCTTCTTCAAAAACGAGAAAGATGCTATCCGTATATTCCAGACTGCCAAGATTTTTGCCAGAAGCGATTTGGAACCCTGGATAGTTTCGGAAAGAGGGAATCTTCTTGTCTGGTAACACTGCGTAAGGAGGGCTCCCCGTATACTCTCACAGGTTGGAAAATAAAAGTTATCACCCTGACAAAATTCCTGGGCACTGCTCGCTGAAAATCGTATTTAAAAGAGCAGACTCATCAAGTGAGTCGAGTCTATCGTAAAAATCCAAACTGTCAGGTTACTTATACGTGCTGCATTGATATAGAATTGAAGGGGCGTCAACTTCTAAGTGACTCTAACAGTCTCATTGCAACTGTAGTCAAGCTGGCCCATTCATCATTGACCTGTTTTTTTTTTAAACGGACACAGTCACTGATCCTCTCCGGTTGCCTGGACGTCCTATTTTAGATGTGAGTAAATGGGTCGGGCAAACACTGACGAGAATTTAACTCCCCTCCATGAACAAATTTGGGGAGATCATCCGGACCACAACCACTGTGACATATACCAGATTTGCAGTCATAAACGTCCCATAGAGGGTTCCACATTCACAGTCCGGGGTCTGGTGCAGTCAGTCGGTGAGTCTAGCCGGTTGGTAGCAGGCTTTTGTTCAAATTGCTAAACTCAATCGCCGAGGCGTCCTTCCTTATTGAAGATGTCGAGTCAGTTTGGTCTTCGATGGTTTCGCTCACAGGCGGTTTTTGGGAGCCGGTCGCAAGGATCAACCGAATTAACCCTCTGGTATTCCGGACATTCTTCGCCTCCCCCATTTTCTTAGTTCTCCGCATGTACAGAGCTTCACATTCACCGTGCACACTGGCTTCTGCTTACGTTGGAAACTATCAGAAACATTTCTCCGAAGTTCAAGCAGTGCTCGAATGCAGCTGGTAAGGCCATGCAGCCAAAATAACTCTCGACTGTGTGCAAGTGTGAAGTGATCTCATTCCAGTGCGAACCAATATCCGACGGTGAAACAAGGGGGAAGACGGTGCATAGGACTCTCCTAATAACTTCGTCTCACCTCGGGATCTGCAAACCGATCTCACATTCGATTACTTCTGCGTGTGGAAATCAAGGTTACACGCGGGCTAGAACACTGCCAGAAAACCTAAACCCAGGCATAAGAATGATTATGGTCCCCAACCGAAGCCCCTGACACCAGTGCCTTACCGCAAGGTAGTGGCTTTTCGAGGAAGATGTGAGTGCATAGCATGTGTATAAAGAACAAGTCGGAAAAAATATTCCGAATCTAGGAGACCTCTTACCATTAACCACCCTGGTATAAAAGTCTCCACGTATGTCATATAGACACCTTTCAACGCAGCCCAGTGGGTCGCTGAGATACAACACAACCCTAGGGACCTCTCTGTTCCTTACGGAGATCGCAACACCTATTAACCCGAAATGCTGGCTGATGTCCACATTAAGATGCAGTTTGAAAATTCGTTTCAGGAAAAACCATACGGTCTGCATCTAACACCGTTGGTCCTTATGTCTATGGTGCTCGCTTGAACGGTTTCGGCAAAATTATTCCTGCTAGTCCGCATCAAACACGGTGTTACCGGATTCGAACTTGGTTCTGATCGGAGCTCAGCACCAGAGCATATCCTTGGACGTGCCGGGAATTGAACTCTGGACATTCAGGATGCTAAATGGGCAATTTTTTCGCCACTTCATTAGCGGAGACTTGATGCACCTGAATTATCACTTTTAAAATAGCCATCGTGTTAACAAGTGCAAAGGATTGTGAATGTTCTTCACCTCGCAGTGTTTCGAATTCGCCGGCCAGAAGGCATGACTTTGGATGACCTCAGTACTGGTCGCCAGATTCAATTGATCAAATAGATACTATGTAAATTCTTTTTGCCTTCCCGATTGATTTTCGGCTTGTACAAAAGGCCGGCGATACTTTCTGACAACAATCCGACTCATCTGACAAGCTGCACTTTCAACCTCCCGACCCCAACCTTGCACAACAGGTCTTGGTTGCTTCACTGTCTTTCAGTTTCGTCCGGTGACTGGCCACAAAACACCACGACGAGCATGCTTTTTTCTGGTGGGTAAAAAGGAATTTGTACTACCTAATTTTGTCTTCACGCCTCTCAGAACGCTTTGTGTGAACCTAAAATAACCTCCGCCCAACTTATTTGAAGACTAGATGAATCAGTGAACTACAGGTGTTTAACACAACATGACCCTACTGTGAATCACTTTTTACCTCTTGGTTAGGGTGACGGATCCTTTGGCACAAAGTTATTATGAAGGGTTTTTAGCAGAGTGCTCCGGTTACAAGAATGGCGCAATTCTCTGGGTGGAACTCATGTTTCGTCACCACCAACCCGTATCCCAAGTACCATTTCTTTAACCAGCTTAACGCTCAGTCGGAGAACGAACCTTACTTGAACATGAAAGAATTCGTGGAGTTGTCCGCTTATATCCAAGGATTATCGGTAAGTACATCGTCTCTCCAAACAATCGAGAACTATTGCTTAGAGAATGCTTTTCGTATGCAGCGCTCCCTTCCGGAGGTTGTTTGTTTCACTAAAGTTAATTGCGACGTCTGTCTCACAGAATCGTCTACGGAAAAAGAGTAAAGATGATAGTCCATCATTCAGGTATCCTCAGAATGCAGCTATGGATGTTATGAACTTACAAGTACGATAGTTCTCCGTCCACTTCAAGATGGAAAGTTCCAAGCAACTCATTTTGGTTTGTGGCTCGCACTGAATAAGACATTGGTTTGGGTGAGGGGTGATCGGCGATCTAGTATAGCGGAGAAGCATCCTGTGAGCTTAAATTCAGGTTACTTTTGTACGAAATAACATAATACTTTTGAATGTGAGATGTGTGCTGATATACGTTGGTTGGGAAGCACCTGAGAATATTCACCAGACTGGAAGTTTTCAGAGGTTTAGTTATCCTGAGCTTCAGTACCTCCAAATCGACAGCGCCAGATGAATGGGAAATATTTAAATAAAACATGGGGTGTAATTTTTTGGTGGTATACACTACTCATACGGCTCCTCGAAAGCTCCAGACCATTTTGCCTTAATTCAGGCACATCAAATGAGCACAATTCCTGGATTTTAGTCAATCTTATGCGGCGAAATTGCACATTAAGATGGTTGAGAAGGATTTATACAACACGCGCAGTTGTTGAATACCATGAACGAGAGCTTCAGCTGATATTCTGTAGAGCCTTTAGTTAGCGACAACTCCACTTGCAGAGTACTCTCGTCTATCAAAACATCAGGCTCTCCTCGGCGACCTACTATCGGTTTCGCCCTTCTTGAGACTCATTAGGTCGTTGTTGTCTTTTAGTTTCTACCAACCTCCGTCTCACTTGAACACTAAATGGTGCTTACTCTAGGAAATACCATGAGTTGTAAATCAGGTTGGTGGTAATGGAAGACTCAATGGAAATCCAACTGAGTCTTTCGGTGCAATCTTCAGCCGAGTGTGCTGCGCACAAACCGCCATATGTTTCAATCGAAAATAAATTTGACATATTTTGAAGCAATACCACTTATGCACGAGATATCTGGCCAACATTCGGTTGAGTCTTCTATTCACACCAAGTCAGTTCTCAATTGAGTTTCTCACTAAAAACATCGAAAGCATTAGCAAGTGGCTACTGATTTACTTTGCAAGATAAACGTTTCTGTAAAGCTGCCTCCTCCGTACCCGAATGAGTAGACAAGTTTGCTCGTTTTTATCACTTTAAGTGTGTCTTCAAAGCGACCCTGGTTGTCTACCCGTTTGTAATGATCCTTTACATATGAGTGGTAACATTTGATAGTCAAAAACTTCGAGGTGTTTTTGCTTCTATGTACATTCTTCAGTATAGCCAGTGCCGTCGAGTCCTAAAGAACACAATGATAGTCCTCCAAAAAGTAACGGTAGCATCTCTGTCGATCCGGATACAGTGATGATCCACTGAAGGTACGTGGTCATCCTCAGGAGTGAATAGGGTACTTTAAGGAGAGTCTCTTTAATAGAATGCCTTCAGAGGTAAACGTTTTAAACATGATCACTCTCATTGGTTTTTTCTTTCTTTTGCACCCTCAGACGGTGTTTTTACAGTATTGTCCCCAACACAAGGGACAAATTCCAGTGATCCATTTGAGGAAAGCTTTTGAAACCGCAGGTAGGAATTCTGTGTGGTCTTATTGGTTTAATCCAGCTTTGTCGTTGGTCTTTTATCGGTCAGCGAGGAGAACAGCTTAGTCTGACCACATCAACTTCTACTGAAACAAATGCAGCCATAATGGCACGACATGTTAAGGTCAAACGCGGCATACTAATTAGATAAAAACGTCAACTACACTTCACCGTATCATTCTAGCAACCCTATCCCAATAACATAATTCCTTATGTCCTGTAAGATGCTATCCTAGTCTGCACCGACTCATAGCGTGCTCACTGTGCTAAGCTTTCCTGTGCTACGCCAACCCTTGCTATATTTTATTACGCCACATCCTACTACGCTACGCTAGTCTACGCTGTTCTATGCTGCACTATATCCTATACTATAACATGCCAAACTATATTATATTATATTATATTATATTATATTAT
>NW_008751885.1:421608-434307 GCF_000715545.1 Opisthorchis viverrini | reverse complement strand
TATATATATAGTTGTTGTGGTTATATATATATATATATATATATGATTTTATATACATAATTGTTGCGTTCCTGGTAATCAGTCAAAATGGACTCTCTCTACTTCAAGGCGATTTCATTTTGATAATACAAAACCATGACTTTTTATTGGATCATAAACAGCATTTTGCTGCTCTTGCATGTTTCATCGAAGGTTTAGATGTGTCCCTCCGCAAGTGGTCCAATGTACGATCGGCACTCGGGATCGATCGATGTTTTTGCAGTATTGACTGGAACGGGTCTCTGATAGATCATTAAAAGTTTCCCTTCGGCAAAATGCGCAGCTGATTGGTTGGAGGGCGATTTCTTAAATCCCGACCAGTAGTGTTGCCAGCTTGCAAACCGATGGCCTTACCACTAAAATATAACATAATAAAACGGAACAAAGTAAAATGCTGTGTACGATAATACAATCCAGTACAATGGCTACGATGATGTACGTTATAAACTTGAGAAAGTAATAAACACAGAGTACCAACCTGACAAATCGAAACCAGTAGGTTTTAATGGCTAGTCACATTGGGCTGCTGGGTCTGGGCAGTATTTCGCACTCGAAAGAAAATGAGAGCCATCTACCAACCTCTCATTTCTAAATCCTGCAACGACATCATGCAGAGTTTTTGGTGTACATCTGGTGAGCTTAGTAAGGCTTGTCTGATTGTAGTTAAAGCATCCCTTATTACTATCTAAGCTCAGCAGTGACAGTTAAGTCGAGGTTGTTCACTTTAGCGTTATTCAAGTAGACCACTCTTTGGAGGGGTTTGTCTCACATTCGTTCGTCACCATTTATAGATAAGTAGACAGGTATACAAACTTATTCACTGTCCTGCCTGAGTGACAATATCAACGTGATCATATCACAAAAGTGTTTGCCAATCAGAAAAATTGCAAAACAGGGAATACGAATTTAGCAGTTAAGTGCAAAAGGCAACCGAAAACCAGATTTCGATTGGTTATCGAGTTGAAGGGCCAGAAGTTGAACAGTTTATTCTTTGTACACGCAGTTGCTGACACATAACATCTAAGGGAATCATAATATTTTGCGGATAAGGAATCTGAATGGAAGAACTCTCAATGGATGTGAGGGGATAGTACGGACAGGCAAAATGGAACCTGCTGAAAAAGCAACAAATAAGCGCAGAACGGCAACACACCTGGTAGTTGCGAACCGCTCACTTGATGGATGCTTCCAGAAGAAAGTGTGTTGATTGATTAAAAATTTCATCTACGTACAGCAGAGTTCTTGGAACAAGTGAATGCGATACCTTCATGTATTATTCACCTTGTTCGGTTAAGTTATATTAAGTTACCCATGCCCAATTGGTACGGGAAATTAGCTATACATATAAATCACGTATTCATCGTTCTTTTGTGTGTTCTATATCTGTTCTACCTGACGCAGGTTACATCATGAGCAACAAGGTTTTCAGTACACTGGTCCAACGTCATCATTCCTTCAAGGCGGATACAATGAATTTTAAAGAGTTTGTAACATGTGCGTTGCGCATGAAGCACACTTATCAAAACGCAGCAAAACAGCCAACCCTAATCAGTGGATGTTCGCCGGACTTATTGGAAGATGTAAGTTATCTCAAGTAGAAACTTGCCTTTCGTTTGAGCCTTATTCAGCACAATACCATCACTAGAATAGGGGTCAACAAATGTGAGACCGAAGGGTCTTATGAGAATTTGTTTTGGACCATTCCAGTCCGACTGCGCACGGTAGCAGCAGAGGTACATTCTCAGAAATACGTCCGTTTTTGACACCAATGGCCTAGTAGTTCATGTTATCTGACCCACAGAGGACCAACTCTCGGCTTAGGATGAAAAGATTTCATAAAAGTTGCTGTAAGTCATTTGGAGCATTTAGTGGAAAACTTCCAGCATTTTCGCACCAACCTAGTCATTAGGTTCGATCAGCCCTGCAAGTAATCAACACTCTCTTTGCACAAAAATCAATAAGTTTCCCAGGTGTACTGATGATTTACTTCAGCATAATAATGAATGCTTTTTTTCTTCCAGTATATCGTCGGTTTTCTTCGAATGTGAACAAACTTTGCCCCACGTTTTTCGGTTCTTATGACTGGCATCGAAACCGGAGGTAGCCATTTTGACTAAACAGTTCACGCTGACCAAATCGTCACCTTTTGAGCCCTGACTACCAAGTAGCAGCATGTAAATTTTCAATGCTTATTTCGAAAGAAAACATCGCACCTTTTCGTGAGATTCCTACATCCCATGGGCGCGCTGTCTGCTTAATGGCAAGGGAGTTGAACTTCTGTCCAATTTGTGGCTTTGGAGACCAGCATCAACTGAGTATCCTATTATTAAATATTGTGATCATCGCAGAATAAAATATCATCAATGATATTAACTGATGGCTGCGATGGCAGCTCAACTGGAGAAACTGGTCTTCAATTCAGGGAACAAAGGATTATTCAAGCAAAACCAAAGATGTGATACGCACTAATGTGGCTTCAGTAGATTCAGTTCAAAGTTAAACGTAAACTTTCTAGCATTCATATATTTTAAGCCGTGTATCGCAAGCACATCGAGCAATCTAAAAAAACTGGCTTAAAAGAAACCTCAATGAGTAATACATTACAAAAACTCAATGACTCCTATTCTTACTCGATTTTTGTTGTTCAACCCCCTGAAAAGAACAGTCGTCAGGAGTGCTTACTATAAAGTGACGCTGTAAAGTGATTTCTCCGGAGGAGAGCAACCACTTCATCTCACAACCGTGGTTTTCAATACTTTCTTAAGACTTCCTGCACGCCAGGGTAACTTTTCTCAGACCGTAGAATATCCACAATGTCCAGTCTTTTCCTATAGTTACAGGTTTTTACTATCAAGATCATGGTAAACCTGGTTTCCGTGAGTGCTAACAGGCCAAATAACCACCGATTAACATGACCGCATGCCGAAGTTGTGCCAATTATGTGATATCGACAAAGGTTCTTGAGTGTGCCACGTCACATAAATTATTTAAGATAAAGTGCGCTTACGTAAAAACAGAAACAAGGCACACTTAGACAATCGCTTAGTATTTCTGAGCTGGATAATATCAGACGTGAGGTGACAACCAGCTAAGCCTATCGACGAATCAAGCACAAGCGTTGATCTTGCCATCGAAGAACGCTGCGAGAACCCTACAGCCACTTAGAATGTAGAATTGCCAGTCCCAGCTTGTAGCGGACTAGGACCTTATCAGCGTGTTCGGATAAATTAAGAAGCAAAGTAACCAATACAAAATCACAAAATCACAATAGGAAAGGAATGAGTAGTCGAATGGGGACTCATGAATGTGTAGATCCAACAGTCCACTACACCGATGCAAACGCAATAACTGGCTGTGAAAGGAAATATGCACTTGTCGAAATTTCCCACGGATGGTTCCGCGTGAGTGATATATTCCACGGTAGGAAAATTATTCACGGCTAAAAAATGTCACAGGGATTTATTGTGACGTTCAACAGTTGACACAAACACAGAGTTTGGTCCCACTGGTTCAGCAGTCAACAAACAGTTCAACGGAGCGTAAATACGCTCGTTCAGCAAGAAGTCAGCAGGTCGCACCGGAAAATTGTGTATTCGTAACATTAAAATAAACGTCATGATACAATGTGAACGACAGTTACAAAGTTTGGTTCAAGTTCAGGAAGAATGGTAAATGTGACAACGGATTACAGACACTACAGACCTTGCTCGGAAAATCAAAAATGTGCTACTTAAGTAAATGATACGGCCGAGGAAATAGAACAACCGCCTTCTCATTGAAGAACAGAAACGGTGAACCCGCAAATAACCCAGACTACAGGGAACACTATGCAGGCCTGTATTTTGCCGTAGCGACCTCGTCACCTTCAATCTTGTCAAGGCGTAGCCACAATCGGCCTCCAACCAGCTTTCTCTTCACAGAGGGCATTTGTTCACTCTTACATGAGAGAAGCCCCTTCAGAGCGCTGGGGCCGGACGTGGTCCATCCAAGGATCCCGAAGGAAACATCAGTCACACTGACAGATCAATTCTTCATGGCATTTCGTCAGTTGCCCGACAAAGGCAATTTTCCATCCTTTTTAGAAGGGAACGATTGCCACGCCAACCCGCAAAACCGCTGACTGTCTACCGCCCGGCTGCGTACTGTGCAAGGTGATAAAGCGCATTCTGAAGTTGGCCATCTTAAACCATCTCACCTCAAACAACTTGGTATCCCCAGTGCAACACAGATTCCTTCCGAACAGTTCTTGCGTGACAAACATAGGCGTATTTATAGATAGCTTATCCTAAACTAAGGTCAAGGGACTCATATCGGATGCCATATTTTTACCCCTCCAAAGCATTCTACCTATGCCCGTACGTCCCGCCCCTCCATAAATTCAAGCCTCAAGAAGTTCAATGGAAACTTCTACGCTGAATCAGGGCATTCCTATCGGACAGAACATTCCAAGTGAATGTAGGCTCGACCTAGTCTTCTCCGTCACCGGTCACCATTGTAGTTCATGAAGGCTCCGTTCTGAGATCACTGCTGTACCTGATCTGTGTCAACGGCCTTCCGGATTTTCCCTCAAGTTCATGATTATTTTTGCGTACTGGTTGTGATCCCGGAATTCAAATGCCAGTGCTCTCCAAGTTGATGTAAATGGCGCAAAGCGGTGGTCGTTGGACTAATAACTTCTTCTGAATGTATAAAAGTGCGCCCATGTGCCATTTGTAAGGGATTTCGACTACGCTTTTGCCGCGCACGGTGAGAATGGACCATAGGACATCACAAGGATTCATGGCAAAAAGGATCTCGGTGTCTGATTCTCTTCAAACAAATCCCTCTTACTCCACCATGAGAATTCAGCTCAAAAGTCTTTCGCCTTTCTACATATGATTCGGCGAACATTGCACTGTATTACTCGCATGGACTTCCAGGTACTCTGTAGGACCTTCGTCAGTCCGATTCTTGAATATGCCAACCAAGTTGTCTACTCAGGACGCAAGATGGACGTAACCATCATTGAGCGTGTCCAACAAGTTGCTACAAAAATGGTTGTCAACCTTAAATCCGTGGACTATGGAACGTGTTTCGCGGTGCTTGGCCTCATACCCCTGGGGTATCGCGCCTCCGTCCTATTTGAACAAGGTGTGTAAATGGATCTCTCACAGCTGATTTGGCTAACTCACAGCGGGGACATGCTCACATTTACCAGCTCAGATACCACACATTTATGAGCCAAATTCCTTCTAATTTTGGGTGTGTGAAGCGTGGAAACACCCTCTCCCGAATATTCTTCACGCTCTATCTGGTACCCAAGGCTCGGACCAAGAAAAAATGAGCCAAAACCTGAACAAGCTCAGGCCGAAAACACAGGCGTCCGACAAAAGCTGCTTCCACCCTAGTATCCCCTTTTTTCATTGCAGAAGACGGATTATTAGGTTCACCATGAGGAAGGAGTACCTTAATGGGAGGTGGCATGCACTTGAAGTGAAAGTTATCAATCGTGCGGTCCTTTGCATCGTCGCGGACAGGAAACGTAAAGGGGCGGACATTTCACGGAAAGTTTTAGAGAGCTCCAAACAGGCTCTCCATCAATCGCGCCTGACAAATGATGAACTAAAGAAGTGCAGTACCCCATCGAAGTACAATACTCCGTCGCCTGAGATTCGGCACTAAGTCGCTGTCCATTTTGGGAGGGTACTTACTATCAAGAGTGCGAACAGTTATCGCGCCAAATGCCGGGTCCAGTTGTTACGTAGGTCGTTGGTTATCTCTCATTTGGTTTTTTAGATGACATGTCTCTATCATAGCCAAGCTTCGACAGCGTGGTCGCATACTGTGGGTGGAATCAGAGGGTGGTAGTTTTAGCCACCTGTGCTTTTCCCGAACGCAGCAGATCGCATTCTGTCGACGTTTCCCTAACGTAGCAAACGTTGATGCTACGCACGGGGTCAACCGTCTCGGGTAGATGATCTTAGAGCCCCTGACGTCCACTGTTAAGCTACAGAATATATACATTCCTTGTGACGGATGACACGGGCATCGGTCGCCCGTAATGTATGTCTTCGTCGACAGCGAGCATTTCGCGCCTTTACGCAAGCTGTTCTGCTTGTTCAAGGGTATGATGGATGGACAGCATCCAGTCAAAACCTTTGTCATTGGCAAGATGACTTCTCAGGTGCGGGCCGCTAAAGCTGTGTCAGGCTGCGATATGATGCTGAGCTATTTTCACGCACAATAAGCCATACGGAAGCACGCACCTTTCATTGTGTTGCTGTGACTTTTGCAGACGATTTCTATCCACAGCCGGCACATATTCTAGCGCATGGCCCGTTTAGATAACGCAGCTGAGTAAGTGACTGCACAAAAAAACTAAAATCTCGTAGGTTTCGCCACGATTCACAGGTGAACGCCACTTATTACTGCGGTTGCCGAGAAATTAGCGAAAAATACGGCTACGTTCTAAATATGTTTTTCCGGATGAGGTCGTACGCTAATGGTCAAGTTCTCAGGCACATACGAACGCGCACGTATAATCTGATACACCATCAGATAGACCGCTTCAAGGTGTGAAACTCGTTGTTAGTAACGGTCAGTTTGTGGTACAAACCTCAAAATTTTCTCAAAAGGTTAACACCAGGGGTGGAACCTGCACGTACATCATTTACTAATTTGTGTTGCCGTCCTGTGTACACCTATTCCTAGTATTCAAACGCCACTCGTTCAACTGCGAGTGCCCAGGTTAATTTCTAATCAGTCAACGGTGGCTTGCAGAATACAAACCACCAGAAGGAGGTATACCTCTATATCTGTTTCCAAAGCCACAGTCATCACCAGTAGAAGGTTTGCACAAGCAGCGAAAACGGTTGGTTGGCAAACTGATGCTGCTGGAACCACGTAAGCCTTCTAAATGCGTGGATCATCTGATTGTCCAAAAGCAGCTGATGTTGCGTTCAAATTCAGCCAGTGCACAGGATAGTCATCCTCCGGTGTTGGAGGACGACCATGCACAAGTAAGGCGATATTCTACGTCGAAAGACGCGGTTTCCCGTATTCTCTGCGGCCAGACAACTACCTCTGCTGATTGCTGGTGTCCGCGAAATCGACTACCCTGTCACCGTTACTGCTTCGGCAACGAGACTTGCTCAATGTGTGGTGGGTGCGCATGTAGCAATCAAACTATTTCCACAGGTCTCCGGTCCGTCGCGCAAACGCAGCTTTTGATCCATCAAGCGGTCAGCTAAAACAGCTTGCTTTGAGGTCGATCTTAATCGGTCCATGGAGACCCAGCCGAGCGTGACACATAAAGCAGTCGCAATAAAACTATTCTGCCCAACTTTGGAGCAGATGGAGACCAGTAACTTGAAACCTTATTACTAGCATACGCTTTGTGAACCTTGCTTTCGAATCCCGGGCTAAAAAAGAATTCATCTAATTGCTCACGCAGTGAACGTGAAAGCCCCATTGATGGCTGCGTTTGGGTGGTATTTATCCCCCAAATATACGGCCGCTTGTATGACAGCCCTGTTTACCCCTCTTTAGCTTAACATTGCGTTGCGTCATATGCTGAGCCAACGAACCGGGGCAATTCCCACCGAGTAGACATTTATCCCTCATCTCCGATGATGAAAATTATGAAGCGCTTGACAAGTAAGCAAATAAAATTCCACACCATCAAGATGCTTTATTGCTCTTACTGAGGACTGATTGGTTGTGCATTTTCACTTTCATAATCCCTGTCTCGTTAAGATGATCGTCAGAAAAGGGAAACTGGAGTGACTACCAATTACGCCTGTATCGGTGGGGCCGCCGAATAAAAACGCACTTCACCAGTGGTGTTTTCGTGAATTAATAGCGACTGGATTATCAGGATATACAGTTACGAATAAGGAGGTCCTTTGTTGGCCACTGGATTAGGTTACCATGCATTAGTGACGCCTCATAATCAGCATCGCACATAGAGTTAGGATAAGTAGTCGAGGGGAGCGGCAACGGCTGACGTTATGATAATAATAATAATGTGGGTGGCATACCGTCTGGCATGATCATATGTTTACAGTCAGAATGAAGCATGACTGAGGGGGTTGTGGGGGTGCCGACTGCACGAGAAGAGGACGGTGTCATAAACAGTGGCGAGTATTTGAGAAATAATAAAAATAATAAGCTTCTTGCACGGCTTGTGGGAAACAATGGGCATGAGGTCCGACTAGTTTACAGACAGCTAACGGGCATGAACTAAAGCTGAAAACCATTGCTGGTCATTAGTGACCTTGGGTGGTTAGGTAAATGGCCGGAGTCACAGTGAGCAAAAGGGAAGATGGAGATGGAATAATTCAAATTAGGAGCACATGGCGAGTTTTGACTCAGAAATATGGTTTAATATGAAACTAAGCAGACTCACTGGTTGCACTGTTGTAGGGAAGTCAGGTGCAGGGAGTAGATTGGATGGGGGCAAGGTGCTAATACGTAGGAGCGCTATATCTCTGGTATGAGTTTGCGTCAAGTTGTGTGTAATGGAAACAGTGAGTGAGAGGGTACAGTCAAGAGTAGTAAGTGAATAGCTGCGGTTGTGCAGATGGCAGTGCCGTGCCATCATTACACTGACATACTTCGGTTTCTAGACAGCCCCGTAAAGGACGATATGTTTGAGGTGATTGGACTGGGATGTGCA
Organism: Opisthorchis viverrini; assembly: GCF_000715545.1. Classification (NCBI taxonomy): domain Eukaryota; kingdom Metazoa; phylum Platyhelminthes; class Trematoda; order Opisthorchiida; family Opisthorchiidae; genus Opisthorchis; species Opisthorchis viverrini. Next base: position 425,612 of record NW_008751885.1, on the reverse strand, counting down.
ATTCTATGAGCAGCGGGGTTTTTGAGCTGGCCAAGAGAATCTGCAGGGGTAGAACAAAGACGACGCAAGATACCAGGTATTTTTTGTTGCGGTTGACGATGGCTATGGATGAAGAACGAAGGCCAGGTGGAGTGGATGACAGACGTACAGGACGATAGGATAAAGCGCATGGTGTCCACCATGATTAGGTTGGTGACAGCAAGTGATTAAATAAAACTGAATGGGGGTGGAATTTTACTTAGTAGACGGGCGGTCAGGCACGAGTTGATTTTGCTAGTATATGCTGTTATGGTACAAGAGATTTGGAACGAACCGGTATAAGCACGTGAATTGATGTGGTCTGGGAGGTCAAACATATAAGTACTGACGGAATTCCCGAGATGATGGACTACTTTGTTTGGATTTTATAAGGTGAGTAGGACAGTACCATAATCCAGGAAAGTGGTTGCAAGAGATGTGGTCATCAGTCCTCAAAGCACCGCTCCTGGATATGTGATCACTAAACCCTCCACTTACATACCAATTTGTGGAGCGTTTTGTGTACATTCAAAGTTGTATAAGTTCCGCTTGTAGTTTGACAGATGAAGAACGCCGTTGGTCGTTGGATTAGTCTATTATGTATAGCTGGGGTATTATAGTCAGCTACGAGCACGTGTACGGGCCCAGCAGCTACCACAAGTAGCCACGGTAGTACATTTATGAGCATGATGGACCGTCGTTGGCCGTTAGATTAGGATGTCACGCGTAACTGAGACCTCGTTTTTATCGGCTTGCACAGATACTGATCTGATGTTCATTATAGGTAACAGACATAAGCAAGAGCGCGCACAGTTGTAGGTATGACGAACTGCTGTTGGCCGTCAGATTAGGATACTGCGAGTAGCTGAGGCTTAATAATCAGCGTCGCATTTAAGCGCTAGCATAGCAGTTATGGCAGTGGCCATAGTAAGTATTATCGCGTGAAGTTATGGGTATGACGTTCGTCGTTCACCGTTAGGTCACTTTTGTAGGCACAGTTGAGGCCTCTTCTTCGGCTCACATAAATCAGACCTAGTGTTTATCATTAGTAGCAGGGATAGGCAACGACGCGTACAGTATGAGCATGACATATTCGCTTGGATTCGACTACCGCGCACAATCAACACTTCATAATCAACGCTGCACATAGACAAAGACCTGAAGTTTACGATGAATAGCCAAATCAGGTGACCTTGAGTAAAGTTATGGGCATAGCAAGCCGTCAGACTAGGCTGTCACGCGCGGTTGAGACCTTATTTTTACCGGCCCGCATAGATACCGGCCTGGTGTTTAATATAGGTAGCAAAGATAAGCGTCATCGCGTACAGTCATGAGTATGACGTCCGTCAGCGCCGCGCATAGACACGGACCTAGCAGTTACGATAAGCAGCCGGAGTGAGCGGGAAGGGCCTTCGTTACCATGGCCGCCGGCAATGGGTGCCCTTATTTGCTGCTATTATATTCACACTTTGTGACGTATTCAAACTATGGAGCGTAATATTTATGATACGGGTGATATAACTGTGTCGGTAATTCACCTGTGGCTATCCCATGACTCCGTATTATCTATGCATATCTGGGAAAGGTAATCATCCACATAGTTGTCCTCCGCACTGCCACTGCAAAAAAGTCTAACAGAATCCTATTTGATGGAAGCTGAGATCCATGGAAACATATATCGTGACGAAGTTCGCCGAACGAAATATTCCCATTTGTTAAATCCAAGGAGTATAAAATAAACAAACGTCAGTGACCAATTTTCCTGGGTGGAATTTGCATTGGATATTCTGCAGATGTTAGTCCGTTGCTAGAGAAGGAAGAAGGCCAAAATAGACCGAAGTTTTATATCGTGTTTTATCTTTTGTAAACCGGCAAGAAAATGCCAGTCGTTAGTGCCCGTGACCTTGAAATTCCGTCAAATTAAACAAAATGCTGTGTGTGAAATATCGCCAGAAGGTGCAAATGGATTAGACTAACTCCCCTTTAAAATGAAGACTTCAAAAACATAGTTTCAGCGAAAGTATTTTGGGTGTGCATCTAGCCGTTGGTCTTATACAACGGCGTGCCTGGACGCACAATGCATTTTTCTGCAAAACCCTTGTGGGTGAAATAAAAACTTTTATGTCTAAATGTTGCATTTCTTTACATATGTGCCCAGTCTAAAAATCATTATCACCTGCCGTCACTTTTTTCGCGATTTGTTTTAATTAATCTAGTTTCGAAATTTTTGGCGCACATTCGACCTTGGACTTGGTGCGCGATGGTGTCGGAAGTAGCTTCACACGCGTTTGTTGAGCATTTTGTGGTTGTATCTTTTTCATCCATAATGGCATTTTAGAAGGCCTTAAATCCATACATGAAGGATAACTATGTGGTATTTGTGCGTTCATCCGGTAATCGAAGCACCAACGCTGTTTTGCGTTACGAATGGGTGTACCACAAATGCAGAAGGCGACCTCAAAGACCAACGGAGAGCCGGGGAATCCGAAGGAACTAGTGAGTCTAGCGTAGTTTCTAAAAAAAACAGTAGGCCAAGCACCGGCCGTCCAGTGCGGTTTTGTCGACGGGGGCAGAAGAACCAACTGGCAGACACCTCTTATTTTCTTGAACACAACCACAGGTTGTCAAAGCTTTGCGATCGGCTTCCGAATAATCAACGGTCAACCCTAGACGAGTTGGGCACCTGTCAGGCGTTTCTGAAATATGGAACGCCGTTATGTGAGGTGCGGCAGTTTGTGGCGGATGGATTCGGCAAGATTCTTACCACTCAGGGTATATACAACTCCCGCCGGAAGTGTTGGCCGGTTGCCTTGAGTAGGTGCCGTATAGTTTGGTTTTACTGTAGCAGACGATATGCCTTTGGTCCTGGCAAGGCTTCGGGAGACCGGGCGCGTGCTTGTATGCCAGTCAAAGGATGATCACTATATTCACATATGCTTCTCCCAACGTTTTCCAGATGTAGCGAATGTAGACGGAACGCAGGGAGCAAACCATTTATGGTAGGTTTTTAAAGCACTTACATTCGGCATGTAGATATAAGCCATACGTCTTCTTGATAACGGACAGCATGGGAGCAGGGCATCCGTTAGGTATAAATTCGTATGGAGTGAACAGTTCGCTCCCATGCGTAAACTGTTTGACTTATTCAAGGAAATGATGGGTAGAATTATCCAGTTAAGAATTTTGTTATGGACAGGTTGGCGGCGCAAATCCGTGCAGCAAGAGTCGTGTTTAGCTGTGACGTGATTCTTCGCTATTTTCATATCCGAAAAGCCGCCAAGAAGCACGTATGTGTGATCTAATATCCGTGTATTTTTGATCCTAAACACATTTTGCGAAAAGCTGGCACATAGTTCACCCCATGGCTCGCCTGGACAACGCTGTACAGTAGGTAGTTGTTTATCGTATTATAAGTCCCGCACCGATTCTCGATGTCCTATCTTACGGTCAGCCAGTTGTACGTCACCCGAAAATGGACCATACACGCACAGTCCGGAATAGTTCATTTGGGTGTTGTAACCAACAACCGTGTGGAGAATGCGAACGGCCGCCCCATGCCTCCTAACACCTACCACGCGCTACTGCTTTCATTCTATTTCTTTCTCTTTGCCCATCTTCCCAAGCTTTAATCCTCGACCGCAGTTGCCTAAACGCCCCTTAGAACTGTTATTCATTCAAACTGGCTGGTGCCCGGTCTACACTCACACGGCCCTCTAACAAAAGGGAAATTATCCGTGAGCATACATCTGCATGACTCCTTGTGCCAATCTCCGTCTCACCCAGAACCGGCATATCACCACGGAACTGCGTGTCCCTTCTCCGACCCTTGACGACCATTACGGGGTTGTCCATAAACTGAAGCATGTCAGTGCAATGATGGCATGGCACTGTCATACCCAGTGAGATGGCACTCCCGCGACTATTTTCTCCAGAATCTCCACCACAACCCCTCGCTCACATTAGTCTGTAGCCACAACTTCGAGCAG
>NW_008751885.1:418912-421570 GCF_000715545.1 Opisthorchis viverrini | reverse complement strand
TACCTGACCTTGAAATTTCGGTTTCGCGGCTGGCAAGTTCAAATCCGTACACGGAATTCAGGTCGCCCTATGTATTAGCAACTTGCCCCCATCCAACCTATCACCCTGAAACTGACATCCCTACAACGGCGCAACCAGCGAGTCTGCTTGCTTTCAGATTAAACCACACTTTTGAGACAAGACTTGACGTGTGCTCCCAATTTGAATCATCCAATCCCCATCTTCACCGTTGCTCGTTGTGACTCCGGCCAATTACCTCACCGCCCAAGGTCACCCATGGCCAGCAATGGTTTTCAGTTTTAGTTCATGGCACCTGACTGTCTTTGATCTAGTCGAACCTCATGCCAGTTTTCCCCAACAAGTTGGGAAATAACCTATTATTATTATATCATCGGGTATTCCCCACTGTTTACGATATCATCCTCTTTTTATGCAATTTGCATCCCCACAAATCCTCCGGTCATGCTCCATTCTGATTGTAAAACTATGATCATGCCAGACGGCATGCCACAAACAAGTTGGGAATAAACCTTATTATTATTATTAAGACCAGTTGCACCACTCCGAGACGTTGGAGCGTGTAATTCAAAAGGTGTTTCGGCACGCCGGGTGGCTCATGAGGGGATTCGAGATGCATACAATGTGCTACTGTGACAAACTGCAAATCCTGGGGTAAGTTCCTGACGTCGTCTGTTGAATGACTACAATTGCGTGCCCACTCTTTTTGAGACACTTGGGACCACGACCGCACCGCGGCTGCCGTATGAAAGTGTCGGAACAAACAAAATGAGGTCGAGCCACGTAAGCTAACTTATAGTTTGTGCTGCAAACATCCAGATGCTCCCAGACTGTCGACACCTGGGCTTGAGTATGCACACGCCCTTTCTACCAGGCGATGTGGCTACCCCGCATACGCCAGCTCTCCGTATTTCGAGGGCGGTCCCTTCCAAGCAGTGAGAACTATTCTCCATTGACTTTTCCTTAGCTTGCTTCTTAATCCAATAACGATGGTTGTAGAATTACAACCTACCGGAGAAGGGTGTCCTTCTTACATTTGTTCCCAAACCACCGCCGTCAACTTACGACGGCCTTCGTAAATTTTTGAAGCGAGTAATGCATAAGCTTCAGAGGATAAAACCCAGGAGATCCACAACTACCTTTTACCGACTGATTGTTCAAGGGCAAATCCTGTTGCGCCAAGGCTCAAAGTCCGCAACCGACGGCCTGTCGTTGGTGGTCGAGAATACTGCAACTCAACCCAGATGGCGTTCTAGGAAGGCAGACTTGGGCTTTTATGTCCTCTGGGACCGGTCGACTACTACCTGTGACCGCTGGTGTGCAACGGATCGCATGTCATATCACAGAGACTGTTGCGATGGTGAACCTTGCCCTCCGCATTGTGGTTCTTTTCAGGCTTGCCCCAACGGTGAGTCCACATTAAAATAAATTGCCGTTGGTTCTTAGCTCCGGGCCCATCCAGAAAACGCAAAGGTGTGCGTGCTAACCAGTCCGCAAAGAGGGCGTCTTATGATGTTTACCTAGACCGGTGCACATAATTCCGGCACAGTGTGCCCCGGAAGTCTGTGTGTCCTTGTTTTCGGGTCCAAAGAGGAACTAATCTACAGCCGTGAGTAAATGTCTGACAACTGCGCCGTGGAGTGCCAGCTAGATGAAAGGGACGACGATGATTTCATGTGACCCATCAGCTCCGGAAAGTTAGCCTGTTAACGAGGCCCCATGCATTTCATGTGAGTCTCGTATTTCTTGAGGATGCAACAGGAAGGCATGCAAAATAACCGCCGAACGTGGCATTGCGTGAACATGCATCTACGACGGAGCGCGGTACGTTCGAAATCGGTTTCGTCTTTCGTGGAAGAATTTTTTAGTTGTTCAATCTATTCACAGAGTACACACGAGTAATTCTTGAATTTTATTACTCTAACAAAACATTCGAAAGATAACCCTTTATATTTTGCGCACACTTCCTATTTCAAATCTAGTCTGAATCATGACATCAATTTATACCGATTGCGCTCTGCAGCCATTCGTGTACCACAGCAGACGTGGACGAAATGGCTGCCCGTCAAACGTCAAACGCGGCATGCAACGTCAAACATGCAAGCCCTGATGGCATTTCAAATGCACAGGTTTACAGGACGACCAGATAAGCCAATTAGCAAACTCTCCTGACCCGTTTGTCTCCGCCAGCTGCCTCTACGTTAAGGGTGCAATGCATACCGCGGCCAAGATGAGAGCCAAAAAACAGTACTCAATTCCCAGTGCAGATTCAGGAAGACCACTGTCAGTGTTCCGCTTTAATCGGGATACTCGACGCGAAATTAGGGCGTCTTTCAAAGGCACTGGAGGACTCCGGCGCTAAGAATGCAGCGACCTGGAACAAAGTCGACAAGGAACTTTCTTCGCTGAACCAATACCTCACGATATCCATACCGGGCCCCATGGCTGCGAACAAAGTCGTACAACTTTCTGACCCGGCTATAAAAACCGCCACAGTTTCTCCAGTGGACAGGCGCCTAAGAGAAAACAGACTGGTAATCTGGGGGCCATTCTCCGGAAAATTCACACCAGCGAAGCTGGCACAGTCGATCCTTAGCAATGTACTCGCCAAGCCAGATAAATTGCTCCACGCAGAATGGC
>NW_008751885.1:418274-418824 GCF_000715545.1 Opisthorchis viverrini | reverse complement strand
CTGGAGCGATATTGGCAGGCAGCGGACCAACCGTTCGAGAGTCGACAGGGAGTTCAGGTCGGCCGCATAACCCATCTGTTTCAAGGCTATTTCGCAATTCTCCAGTTTTATTGTGAGCTGTAGCAAATCAACTGGAGAAGCCGAGAACGCCCTAAACTTTTCGTGCAGCCCGTCTAACAACGATCGGGCGACACAATGAGACCTGCCAAAAAGCCTATTCAGAATTTGGCGAGCACGTCGATAGGCTTCCGGGGGTGGAAGTACCGTGCACTCTTCGATGGCCTCGCGCGCTCTCCCTCTGCAGTAATGCAGCAAGCAAAGCAACCTCTGCCCATCATCCGTCGTTCTCGACTCAACATAGAACTCAAACTGACGAATGAATTTCAAATAGTCGTGCGAACTACCGTCGAATTTAGACAATTCAACTCTGGGGAGGTCCATCGAAGCCAAAGGGGCTAGGGTATGATTACCAGCCATACACCCTTCGGCGCTATACCCTTTGGCGGGGTCATCCCACACTGGTATCTCAGCTGATTTGGTGTGGTTGCAA
>NW_008751885.1:415031-417999 GCF_000715545.1 Opisthorchis viverrini | reverse complement strand
TTGTGACTTTCAGGTGAACGACAGCCACTGACCGACAAGAACAAAAGCGACCCGGTAAACTTGGGCAAAAGCCTCGATCCTGTGTATCAACCCGGGAATCCGTGACAACCTAGCCGCTGAAGTGCATTTTAGGATGTGTACTGTAAGCGACAAAATCGATACGTCGAGCAACGAGCACCGAAGTATTGATCCGAATTCAAAACGAAAGTGATCCCGACAAAATGTGCTGTACTGTATAGCAAAATATCAATAAATCAATTAATGTACAACAAACCTTGACAGTTATCGACCGACAGTTAGACCAATGACAAACACGGAGAAGAGTATCAAGCGTGAGAAACCAGTTTTAAAAGAGCCCGAAATGTGAATTTATACAAGTGATAATACGGTTCATTTGAGGAACCAAGAACATGTTCATAGTTGGTGCAACGCAATGTTTTAATGGATGGGATAGAGACGGGGTGATGCGACAATAATAAAATGTCAATGTATAGCAGGCAGGACTGGGCGGGACATCTGAAATTATGCAGTTGAGTTCAGGGAGATTGAGTGGGAGAAATTTTCAAGCGTTTTGTGCGTTACATGTACTCCTACCATTTTGTCGGCCGCTTGCCTTATGGGAGTATTTCGGTAACCTAAATTATATCCTCCTCTCATTTCAGGATGTCAACGGCCATTGAACAATCCTCACGAAGAAAATCATGCGCCCTCCGGGAGGACATATGTACTATCCAAAACGACCAATATATCTCAAGATTCAATGACGTCCATTTTGAACTTTTCTCTGGTACAGATGGATGGGTGCACTCCGTCATCGTGTACCCCAGCCTCATGTTAGTCGTGTGAGTCGGCTAGGTTCGTTCAGTTGTCCACTATGGTCGACGTAGGTTCCATGTTGCTAATCGATAAACGTCGGGGTCTTCCTAACATAATCCGCAGCCTATAATAGAAAACTCTGCTTTTTTCAAGCAAACGTGTACGAGTTTTCGCAAATAATAAACGCTCAGGGCGGAATGGAAATTTAACTGGCAATAGGAGTTATCGAGCAAACGTTGTCTGCGAGAATGCACCTACGCATAGTTTGCGTCTCCAAAGGCCATGTAGATTCCAGAATTTTCAGGGAATTATTTCGCCTGACAAACCATCTTGAAGTTTCGCTCATTGTAAGTGAGTCAACGTTTTCCACAATTCTCGATTTTTTGTCACACTGGGCAGCGTTTTCACACTCGGTGGAGTTGTATTGTCTGTAATCCGTTGTCACATTTGCCATTCTTCNAATTTTCAAGCGTTTGTGCGATACATGGATCACATTGAAACCAAGTAGGCCCCTTGGTGTCACTGTTGGAGGGAAGTCAGGTATTAAGGATAGTTTCGATGGAGAGAGTGCCAATGCATAGGACCGAACGAACACCGGAAATGACATTGTGGAACTTGTGGAAGGGACAAACTGAAATTGCAGCGGAAAACCTAAATGGTTAAGTCCGAACTAAGGGTTCATTCCAGAGTTGGTGGTGGCCGGGTAAACGATGTATATCTAGTTGCAATTACAGGCACCAGTGTGTGAGAGTTGGCAGTCGAGAGTGGGGAGAAATGGCGGTGTCGTACCATCATTGCAATGTCATACTTTGGTTTTTGGACGCATTAGAAATAAAACAAAAGAATCAACAGATGTAAAATTTGTACTAGGATTGTTTCAGCAAACTTTAGGCCTTCTACAGCCGGGAGTTCCACCATCACGAGTGGGTATCCTACAGAAAGCAATATACCTATGTGTTGGATGAAAGCGATGCTGATGCATCGTTAAAATACATTTGATAGACACACTTTTCAGAGATACAATATACAGTTTTACAAGTAGATGCAGATATATTTATGGCCCTAGTATGACCCCCTGCTGCAGCTTTGATGTAGTGCTAGGATTTGTATGATGCTGTAGTCCCGAATGCACTAGACGGGATCTTTTTCCTTAAGACACGGGGGAAGTGAAGGTCTCCATTCATCAGTTGGACAGAGAAGATTCTCAGCGCCGCTGACGAGACGGCAGACAAATTGCATTATATCCCGTATAGAAATGCGGGCAAACGAACCAGCACTAAACTGATAATACCTGGTGTGCAGGGCTACTCAAGACCGATGATATGACATGATGATGTGGCACGGTCATTTGTGGCTTGTGCACAGTAATAAAAGAAAGAGTCAGTCAACCTGATTTTGAGTTGATCTGAAAGAGCTCATGGCAATTTGATGGACTATTGTGGTACAAAATTTACAGAAAGAGGAAAATGCCACTCGTTCGACAGTGAAAGAAAACTGTTATATTCATAAATTCAGAAAACATAGCGAGGCTGTCAAACCAAATTAAGGGAACTTACCACGGGTGACCCCTTGACTACCGATTGTATTTGGGTTCATCTTACCAAGACTAAAGTCAACAGGAGAATTGCAAAAGGATGGTAAAGGAACGGGAAAAACCATAGAGGATACGGTGTTTAGTCCATCGATAGCGGATGGGCGATCTCACCCAGAAGGAATAGGGATAGCAGAGGGCGACACAAAATCTACAAATATAACGCGACAGAATACCGTCGGTTGCCCAAATATTTCACGCTGGCCTAATTGGAACGTCAAAGTTATTCACAGCAGCACACCAATAAAACGTAATGGAATTCAACTGCTGTGCGATCACGAGTAAGAGCACTCATAGTGATAAATGAAGGGAAACAAGGGGAATAGGAAATCAGTGCGAAGAAGCCGTATTCATTCGAGAAATTAACCTAGGTCTAAGCTGTCTACATCTGAGCGGCAATAAATAACAAAAGACACATTTGGACTTCAAACTTTGAATAAAGGCACCATTAGAGGTCTCTGTGAGCCTCGCCCGGCACGACCCCAATGGACGATGGGTGAATTTTTGTTTGGCGGTTAAGCTAGAAAATGACAGTATCGGCAGCACTGGGACTGGTAACAT
>NW_008751885.1:385584-414774 GCF_000715545.1 Opisthorchis viverrini | reverse complement strand
GGCATCACTGGGACTGGTAACATGCCGCTCCCTGTGCTAGTCGGATCAGGCGGACCCAATCCAGGAAAGCACACAGGTCTCACGCCACTAATGCTTGACTGCAGCCGATTTTATTTTACTTTTTCACGTCAATATTTCCCTCAAGGCCAACAGCCTGCCAAATGACAATGGCCGTTGGAGACAGAAGACAGTCCTCTCGTGGACACGGGTGATTGAATGTCAGTAACGCACACGGAAACTAAGTGACCTGGTAAGATTCAACTCTTTTCCTAACTCTAATTCGTCATCATGGTCCCGCATTTGCATCACGTTTGCACCCGCTTGTTGGGGTCAGCTTACTTTGGTTATCCTACGGCGACGCCAACGATGAAAACCTTAGGAAGCCAAGATTCCTTGGGTCGGAGCCGCTAAGCCCCACAACCATACAGTTAGATTGGCCTTACAGTGAACTTGGATCAATAGCCCTCAGATGGGAATCGGCACGTCATCGGTACTTCGAGAGCGGCGGCAAGGATACTCGTTAGCTATCGAGGTTCCATACCCACCCAATAAGCCAGTAGCTTACCAGAACCAATTAGTGGGGGGATATAGCCGGCAAAATCTGTTGAAACAGAGACAAAGTGGAATTTCTCATAAGGTGAAAGAATATCGCTTCCTCACAGAGAGGTTTCGGTTCATATGCTACAGTAATTCGAAGATTTAAAGAGTCAAAGCAGAAACACTGGAGAATATTCTGCATCCCATTCTCCTAGATCCGTGTCAACTTCCACCTTCATTTAGCTGATGCGCCAAATGCAGTATACCATCATGAACTTGGGTTTGTTATGAAGGGTCAAGAACGAGAAATAAGTAAAGCACGCATATTTAACAGATTAGCCATGCATGATAACATGCCTAGTTACCAAATGCAAACCCGAAATCAATTCATTTCCCACCGTCCCTCCACAACATTTAGCCCAGACTGAGCGAGTACAAAATCTAGAAGATTTCGCTTTTGTAGGGTTCGGAAGGAAATCTGTTCCAGTAATTGAAAATTTCAAAGGAAAATAAGCGCCGTTGGAAGAAAGTTTCTAGGCAATCTCCGCGTACCCACCATTCATGTTTTTATTCCGAGTGTAACATTAGAGTCAGTTTCAACGGCATAACATCCATCGGTTAGCTGCATTATCATTAATTGTCAAAGAAATGATGGGGGCGTGCCTGTGAAGTCGAGAACTAGTACTCAGCATTTTGGTTTGAGAACGTTCAATGTATCTAAGTGTTGAAAGCGGAATTCGCGATTCAAAGCGCTCCTTGACATCATTATTTCGATTTGCATCCGTTCAAACGGCCACTGTCCCGTAATGACCTTTGACAATGTGGCCCGCCTCTTTCGTCATGGTCTAAACTGAATTTCTCATAAGCACCGAAACTCCTGCTTTTCGACTTCTGAACCGAGTGAAAAGTCGGATGACTATTTATGGAACCGTGGTTAGGCGCAAGCAAAAATGTTTTTCTCGAGATCCAAGCTTTTACTCGTTGAAAAATCTCTCCACAGTGACAACAGTGGGCTATCTGTGGAAGACTAAACGTTGTCTAGTAACACCAACAAGAAAGCATTAAAGTGCTACGTATAATTGGTTGGCAAATCTTAGCCTGTCGAATAGCGTTCAGCGGCCAACTTAACGGCAACTGCCCGGTAGACACCTGCGTTCCTTCCTAAATGTATGTCACCACTGTTTTTGATGCGTTTTGGAAGACTCAGAAGATGACTTTGGCCATCGAAGAACAGGTGAGTGACACCGTTAAGGTGTTGAACGTAACCATAGATCAAATTTGGTCCCACTTCACCGAGGGTGCCATTTGGATCGTGATTATTAATGCCTCGCATCCAGCCCAGCGGGTTTCAGGACGGTTTCAGACAGCTAGGCAGAAAGACCAGGGTCTATGGGAGGTATGTTTCCAGCTGGAATGTTCCACTGAAGTGGTCCAGAAAGACATTTTTAGTGGCAAGCAGTATGCCTTCATGTTTGGTTGCGACTTAGGCTGGGTTTTTTACCTCTTACGGGGCAAATTATGCAAAAGGATTTTGTACACGCTTAAACCTTCCGGTATTCCTCCACTCTGACCTCAAAATTGGTGCACCTAGATATTCTATAAAGCTTCCTGTAAATTGCTGGGTATGCAGGTGCTAGTGAACAGATTTTTTGACTTGTACATATTTTTGGGCCTATCAACCCAAAAGGCTACATCCGGGAGTTCGTGATTACTGATGCTAAGAACTCACAAGCAATCCTTCTTGTTTACAAAGCGAGATTGTTCAGACAGTTAGGTAAGGAAAGCTGGTTTCTACTTAATATCGAGGCATGTACAAGATCTGACGCACTGAATCTATGTTTATTTGAGCGAGCGCATCAGTTTTTCGGGACTGCGCGTTGGAAGCTGTCATGAGGCTCATAGATGGTCTCGGAGGGAGAAAGTCTCAGAGAGCAGATAAGTGTGAGGGAGAGGGGACAGTACATTTTACGTAGTGCAACAACTCAAGCTATCTGGATAAATATGTTATCGTTGCATGGTTTCGAGTATCAGAAAATCTCTGTCTCCTTTAGACATATTACTCAGAGTGCACTAACCTAATTAGGAGCACACGTTGTGTTAGACATGACAGAATTTGCCAGAAGACCGGGAGAGTATTTGTCTGTTCTGGTGCTTGTATCCGCTGAAAAAGAATAGCCAGGCATCCGAATTTGGCAGGTTCATCATATTGTTCACCGTGTAATCACGCATCCGCCAATGTGCGGACGTTTGGCAGAGATGGGCTGCTGAGGGGTGAGTAGCGTTAAAATTTGATGGACAGGTGAGTTTCGTTCGAACTATGTCGTGGCTACTTTGAAGCACATTTTTACTGACAGCAACAAAAGAGGGCAATAAATGCAGGCGTGTAGAAGATTGGCTCCCTAATGGAACAACGGAAGCCAATGCGTGTATAAAACCAAAACTACCCGAGGCAGTCCAACAATTACGTGGGGCCGGAATATTTTTAAAGCCGTAGAAACAGCTGGACCCGATTAATAGTAAGACGCTTGCAATCAAATTATCAAGCCCAGTGAAAGATAACTCATAACTACTGCAATTTAGGTTGTCGTACACGTGCCATACCTGGACTTTTTTCAGATGCAGTTCACGCATAAAGACCACTTAAAATTAGAGTCCTGAAAGCTGCCTCAACACAAACTAAAGTTCAAGCCGGAAGATTTCACTCCTCCTGAATTAAATTTTAATTGTGTGGGACACAATTTGTTCAACTAGGCGATATATCCGATCAACGCAATTTCGGTTCTGTGCAGGAGTATCCATGAACAAATCTAATGGAGGGCTGGGGATTTTTGGCTTGCAAGGCACCGGATTCAGCTATTAGAGGATTGTGCTCACCCGGCAGAATCACTGAGCCGCAGCGAAATCAAATTCTTAGGTGGTACTTTACATACGCAACTGTACGTCCAATTTATCCCTAACGGTAATCTGAAAATCATCAACGAGGGACCGATTGACCAGTGATGGTGGCTTGTCTTGCTCTATTCTCAGCTTTGGCCATTATATATTACCGTACACCGAGGAGCGAGGTTTTTCTTTTGGGTTTTGCCTCTTTGGGTTGTGAATGGGTGGGAGACAGGATTATTCCATACAGTTGGGTCGAAAATGCATTGTCACTCCCATTTTTGATCAACCTTACGCGACCAAGTTTTGTGGACCGAAATGCGCTTTGTCCGATTACCACATTTTACATGGGCACCAGCGCAATAGAGAAATCATTTAAACGTCCCTCATCATATCATAGGAGAGCCCCAGGACGCGTAAGTCCCTAGCAAGGAGTCAACAGTACTGGTGGGCATACAATGAAAGTCGGACAAGGCGAGATGATCTGGTGAAATGGCTTACTTGTCCAGAGTCTAACGTCAAAAATACGCCACTGGACACGTTTTTGTGCCACGGCACTTAGGGTGACAAATATTTGAACCAGAAAATATGATGGATGACAATTTTGGGGGAGAAAAAACGGTTAGACATATGGGAAGGATACAAAATAGAGATTGGATGCCAGCTATAAATCTGTGGAACGTGCCAGCAAACAGCAGTATTCTGTGAAACCAGGGGCTTACACTATTGGGGGCGTAGGCTTTGGTAAAGAGAGTTCGCTAAATCAACTAGGGGAATAGAAAGGCGCACTCGCCCACTAGTCGGTGAATACTGATCACAGCATTACAGCGGGTAAATTTTCCCCGACACACTAGGCATCAAGAACTTCGCCAAAGCTCATACCGCAAAAGAATACGGCGTCTTAGGCCCCGCTTTACTTGCTTGATAATCAGGAGCAAGTTTTTGCGGAGGATAAATATATACGTTCTTTGAAACATACATAATGGAACGCGTTCAAGCTTGAACGCAAAATCGATGGGTAACAATGAGCTCAGCAAATTTAACAGGAGCCTGAAAAGCAGGTCACGGCGATTGCTCCTTCATAGCTAGAAAAAATTTATGGGGCTGTATCAAATTGGCCTACCCATCACTGCAGCGTTTGACTTTAAGTAGGAATGAGTAACAGACAAGCGGTTCAACTTATATACATTCGCAAAACCCCTAAAAATATTGACATGTCGACGGTGAAGACAAACTGGGGAAGGGCTCCAGAGCTTCTTAAAAAAAGCCTGGCCGTTCAAAATGCAAGGCTAAGAAGACTTGAATTCCGTCTGAGCAGACACAGTCCAAATCAAATTATTAGCGAACCAGGACACTTTACTAGCACAAAACCCAAGTTATGGCACAGTGGTGAACTGTTGACAAGTGGAGTTTTATGCTGACCTGGGCAACCAAGCAAGGGATCATATCAGGGGCAGGAAAACAACCTACCAAAATGCGAGATTTCGTATCTGTGGAACGACCTGGTGCAGAGATTAAAACCACACCATCAGAAAAAGCCGACGAGAGTGGAAGTTCAAACTGCTCAACTCGTAGGTCCAAGTTTCCCCTTCGGACGGTCTTACCGATTTGCCACTGTCCAGAAAACTGTTGCACATTGCTGTTGTTGACCGGTTACTATTGAAACATACGCGGAAAATATCATAAACGGAGTAAATTTCTGCTAATGAATATGCTTTTCGTAGGGTTTTTAGGAACTATTGGGCCTGGTCCAGCGCTATAATAATAGTAAGTTTCGTTCCCAACCCGTGAGTAGCATACTATCATGCATGATCATAATGTTATAGTCAGAATAATAGCATGTTATGTGGTGATTGTGGGCACATGGGGTCTAGGAAGTGGGACAGCGTCACAGAAGGTAGGCATAATGCAATGTAGGTATAGTCATCACTAAAACGGCACGAGCAGGAAAGCGCAGTTACTATGGATCTTTGGAGAGAATATTGAGCAAGATTGGATCGTTGGGATTTGAAGGTGGCGGGCAAAAACAAAGCGAGAGAGGGCAAAAAAGGCCTCTCGCCTGACACATGACAAGAATGGTGTAGTGGTGAAAAATGAGGAACCAGAACATCAGATCACGTGAGTCGGCGTCATTCAGCCGGTCATGTTGATCTGGAGAGTACAGCCGCCGCAAAGGACTCGCGGCATTGGTTTAGGTCAAGGTTTTATGATAGGAGTCTCAGAATAGATAAGATAGCTGCATCACTCCATTTTTCTTCCTTTGGCTTATCATTCGTGGTTAACGGTTTTTGCATCGGTAACGTAAGAAGCAACAATTCCGCACAATAACATTGCGGCGATATACTGCGATATGCTTGGTGTCAGAGTAGAATGTAGAATTTCCCGAGGATGGAAACTGAGTATTTGCCTGTAAATATTTTACATAGAAGAGCATCGGTGTGTCCGTTTGGGAGCTTGCTCACATGGAAGCATCTATACGGATTGGGAAGCTCCCAAATAATAGACTGCCAAAACGTAGGAACAAGCGTCTTGGGCAAGTTCACTGCGTTTTAACTCAATCTATGACGTGTAAGAACCGCAACTTACACTGCAGAAAGAAAATCTGGTAATTTGGGAGTGTGTCTTATTTTTACTAACATCTCATGCCATTTACAAGCTCAATTGCATGTTAGCTTACCAGGTTGCTACTTCTTGTTTGCCAGCCATAAAAGGCTTTTTCCGAGTCAGAAAATTTTGAGCTGTGCTGGAGCATTGGGTGCTATGGGAGCTCCATATCGCTGAATTTTTGGGATTGATAACGAGAAACTGGACGTGAAGGCAAGGCAGCTGAGGACGGCGCACTTTAGTGGGACGCATTTTGTAACGCTTCTTCTCTCATAAGCTTATTAATCCGCAGGCAGAGGGGACGGTAATTTAGGCTTTGATTCGAATGTTTTGGAAGGTTTTTTCGTATATTTAACCATGAAAGCCATGGACGAGGTGCAGAACGTACCAATTATAGCAAAATTAAAAATTTCCCCTATAGACTGTCTAAGACCTAGAAACAAGTTGTTTAAGTTCTGGCATCGTATCCATGACGAAATGTTGCACACCGTTTCCCTGGACAAGATATGGTTGTGAAGTTTAGGTTGAAAGGCCTAGATAAGCCAAAACACTGTTGATCTTTTGGACTACAACCGTTACCTTTACCGTTTATATAACCTCTGTAACCAACCTGCCCAGCCCAGCGAACAAACCATCGGTCACTGTTGCTACATGGCCGACTGGTATTCGCTTACTTGCAAGCGAGAGGCTTATCCAAAGGGTAGATATCATTTGCTGTGTAGGGTGTCCTGTCAATCAACCTCAGTTAATTTAAATGAACACTATAATAAATACTATAAAGCGCGTTGGTTTTCCTTTAATCGCCCCATTTTTAGTCTTTTAGGCCCTCATATTCCGAAGAAAATATTGAGAAACCCAAGCAAGTAACAATGAAGTAGTCTGAGATACCAAATGCTGAAACTCTGAGGACGCCTGATCAAGCACCCTGCATCCGGTATCTCACTAAACTTAAAGCATACAGCATCAAAGGGACTGTGTTGAGCTGAATCCTGGGACGTTCTTTACAGTTAGCCTAACAGAGGAAAATCGCCGGCAAGATTAATGCAAACCAGTAAGTAACGTGTAGATCAGTCTGCCTATTGTAGTACAGCCAAAATAAAACCGTCCCGATCATGCATTAACTGGCGTGTTCTCTACAAGTTGGGAATCAAGCCCATGTTGCAGCCGTCTGAAATGCATGGACATAGGGTAGTTGTGTCGAATCAGACAACACAACACAGGGCCATTCCGGTGCTGGCAAGACCAGTGTGTGACATCATTGGCGGTGCGGAACACGGATGGCGTAATTTACCTGCAAGACGTTGTTAGTGGAGGAAACTAGCGTTCAGATTGATGGAGGAGGCATTATAAGGGCGTGATAAAATGCCGGAAAGCTTTGAACAAAAGAGTGATAACCTCTCAGTGGGTGGTCTCGAGCTGTCAAAGTACATGTCAAGCCATAGACGGCATAATGGGGTGACAGAGTTGGGGAGAATGAGGGCTTCTATCAAGTAAATACGGGTTAGGCGAAGAAACGGTCCTTGTTAGGGATACTTGAGCCGGGCTACGTTTTTATGGAATAAAAACACATGGTTGTTGAAAGAATGAGTGAATTATGGACATGGCTATTCGATAGTGCACCAGGATGGTCATTTTGGGATATTTTGTGTAAACTAAGCGGACCAATATGTTCCTGTTTGGTAACTAACACCCTATGCCGAATCCAGCGATTATGGTGAAGCATATGAAGCATTTGGGGTTGGATAATACTTTAGCGCTTTGAAGGTTAACCGAGGAATTTTGGTGGGATGGGACAAATGTGGGGCGATGATGTTCTGAGCCCACCATGGTCGCAGCGCTTGAGCTACACACAATCGTCGACATCGGGACGTAGCTTGTGGGTATCCAGAGCTAGAACGGGACTTGAGAGGAGGACCTAGGCAAAGGAATAGCTACCACAGGGCTTTGGGTTAAAAAGAGGGGCGTTGCGTAAAATGATAGAAGAGATCACCTTTGCTAACCGCCGCAGCGACGCAATAACACCAAGTCTTAAAAAATGCTGCACATGTGGGAGTTACGGGGCAAACTCGGCCTGGAAATTGCTAAAACATTGGCCGACATGAGACATATAATATGGAAGCTTTTAAACTCCACGCAGTTACACCCTTAGTCACCGCACATTGGATGCACAATACCTGTTTCTGTAAGCCGTTTGCAAGCGGACCAAAACGTTCTACTCCAAACTGTTGCATTCTATTGCATATGTGCTCAAACCAAACATCACTTTAATCTACTATCATTTTCCCGCAATTTGTTGTAATTACTCCCCTTTCTAGATTTATGGCGCTCATTCGACTCTGAACTTGCTGTGGTATGGCTTTAGGCGCTTAGTATTGGCACACTGGAATTGAATTTTCGAAGGCTGTAGCGTGTCCTTGATGAATTAAAGCGATCAGGCAATTGGGTTCCGAGTACCAATCCAAAATTTCGAGTCCCATTTAGGTATCCCGGGGTCTCACCGGTGCTTGGAAATTGTTCCACCAGACTTTTCCGCTTGAGGGACGATTGCTTAGGGGACAGTAAAATGTGGCAAGCTGCAAAAATACGGAAGTAGTTAAGGATGGTGTTTGGCTCAAGGATATGCGCAAAAAATGCAACATTTTGGGGCAAAGGGCTTTATTCCGCTCGCAAAGGTTTTGCTGCTAAAGGCATTGTGCTGCTAATGCGCCCCATGGCTTAAGAAGCGACTTCATATATTCTCTTGTTGAGAAATTGGGGGCTGTTTTATTCTCATCCTTCAAGGCAATTGACAAGGCGTTACATGAATGTATGAAGAATGTATGGTATTCGTGCGTTCATCCATTAACCGAGGCCTCAACGCACTTTTAGGGTACAAATGGACGCACTACAAATGCATCAGGCAACCTTCGGGACAAACGAAATATCGAGGAATCCAAAGAAGCTGGAAAAAGAAGCTAGAAGAAGAGGTTGAGCATGTTTTCCAGTAAAAACAGCACGCAAAGCACCGACTGTCCAGTGCGGTTTTTTCTTAGTGGGCAGGGGAACCATGTAGTAGTTAGCGCAACTATAAGATTTTTAAGGTTTTGAGTGACTGACCTTCGGTACATTGACGGCCAACCTAGGGGGAGTTGGGTACCTGGTAGACCCTGTAGACGTATGAAACGCTATCGTTTAAATCGGAGCAGTTTGTGGTCAAAGAATTAGGCAAGATTCTTGCTGCCCAGGACACATACATCAGCCGGAAGTGTCAACTAGCCCTGTTGAGTAGGTGTCGCAAAGTTGGGCTTCGTTGTTGTAGATCATATGTCTTCGGCCCTGGCAAAACTTCAAGAGACGAGATGCGTGCTTGCGTTGCAGTGGGAGAAGGTCACTGTAGCCACATATGCTTCTCCAAATGGCAGCAGATAGCGTTGTTTCGACGCTTTCCACATGTGGTAAATGTCGGGAAACACACGCAATAAACAGTTTTGTGTTAGTTATTTTTCAGCGCCTGGTATCTAGTCTGTAGATACAAGCTGTATACCATGATAATCACGGACCTCATGGGTATTGGTCATCCGGAGAGTTATACCTTCGTGAAGAGCAAAACGTTTGGCCCATGCGTAAACTGTTTGGCTTATTCAGACAAAGGTTAGGGAATCATCCCTTCGTGAAAACCAAAACTTTGGCCCATGCGTAAACTGTTTGGCTTATTCAGACAAAGGTTAGGGAATCAGTATCAGGTGAAGCCTTTCGTCATGGATAAGTTGGCGGAACAAGTGCAGGCTGCAAGCGTAGTCTTCGGTTGTGATGTCATTTCATGCTATTTCCATAATGGGACAGCTATCAGGAAAACATCCATGAATGTTTCATCATGGATACACTCAGAGAACAGTGGGCACATATTTAACCGCATGGTTCGCTGGGGCAATGCCACACAGTAGGTTTTTTTGTTTGTCATAATACAAGCACACAGATTCCGGCAAGATCAGCGATTTAATGCCCCTCATAGACCCGTGATTTTCCTAATTTATCGCGGCCCACTGGCTAATAACATCCGAAAATGGGTTGTACAGGCATAATCGAGGATGGTCCGCTTTGATAATGTGACCAACAACCGTCTGGAGAATGAAAAACTGCGTGCGCCGCTCAGACCCACTAAAGCATGCTATCTAGCAGCACAGAATGTGTCCCGGCACACCCAATGGCTTCTGCGGGAACTCGAGATGCATGCGTAGCATCACTGTGACTGGCGGGAAGTCCTGCGGGGGGCGATCTCTACACTCCGAGCGAAGCTTGTTGAGTGACTACGTATGCGCTTTCGCTAGTTTGGATGCTGCAGTATAATATGGATGGAGCAAGCAATGTAGGATCAACCTAAGTCAGATAACCTACAGTTACTGGTGCAAACAACCAAGTGATACCAGAGAGTTGACACCATAACTGGAAAAGCCACTGCCGACAGCTTTCGAGGACCTACTTAACCAACTCAACCGGGTGGTAGAATAGCTTCAAGGACTGGGCCCCAGGAGGACCGCAATCATCGTTAAACAGTTGATTACTTATGGGGAAATCCTGCTGCGCCAAGGCTCAAAGTCTGCAACTGACAACCTGCTATCGATGGCTGAGGGTACTCAACCGAAGCACAGAATCTCGGCACAGATTGTCCAGCAAGTCTCTGTGTCCAGATTTTCGGGTCCAAGGAGGAGCTAGTCTGCAGCCGTGAGTAAATGTCTGACTACTAAGACTAACACTGCAGAGCCCTAGCTACGGAAGACGGATGAAGATGATTTAATCTGATTCATGCATGAACCATCAGCTCAAGGCTCTCGTCTGTTAATAAAACTCAGCGCGTCTAATGCAGCTCTCGTATTTCTTCAAGGTTGTTGTCAGCAGGCAACCAGCTACGGGAAATCTCAACATGAATCAGCCGTTGAAGATGGCGTTGTGCAAACAAGCCTTTACGAGATCGTTGGCACTGAAGTGCTCCATCTGTAGGGTAAGTGTTGCCTCCTGTTTGTCAGCCGACTGACTCATGGTGATAACTCGATAACCCAACCTGTAACTTCCTTTCATTTCATGATGTCAATAGCCCATTGGACACTGCGCGCCAAGGGGGTCAGAAGCTACTCGGCAGGATATACGTACTGATCAAAATGACCAATAAAATCCTACTTTTCTTCTTGTTGAAGCTGGAACCTCATTGTATCCCGGTAGACATCCATGGGCGCGTGTCGAACGCCATACCGGTTATCCGCCATGACCGACGTAGGTTCTATGTGGCTAATTGATTAGGCATCGTGGACACCTAGCAGTCAAGCAGATGTAAAAAGTAAAAAAGATGTCTACGTAAGTGGCACCTCAGGTGTTTCGAATCCCGGGACCATGCAGTTTCTAGAAAGTTCAGCGAATTATTTCAGCTGCGGCAGTATCTACAAATTCGGCCGCTGTCAGCGGTTCGGTTTTCACCGTAATTCGTGATACCTTATTGCACTGAGCAACATATTCACGGTTGGTGATGTTTTTGGCCTTGAAAATTCGTTCACTTAAACAATTAACCCATGTAGATAAATTGCAATGAAATGATGATCATGAAAATATGACAACTTTCGAGAAATGTTTTTCATTGTGTGTATACTGAGTGGCACCTTATTCCAGGGCGCCATGTTCCGGCCACATGTCTCTAAGTAGTACGCACTATTCAAGTATGCATAGTATGGAATGACGACCACCGATAGGAGTGACCGAGTCTGATCGTACTTGAATATCAGAGAGGTGCACTGGCTAGATGGAGTTGCACGCAACGATGTGAATGTCAGTGACGCGTTAGGAAGGACGGAGGTACCAAATGTGAATGGACGGCGCCTTGCCCCATGTTTCGGGCGTACGTGGTTGTAGATCGCTCGTTAAAGGAGTTAATTAGCTTGCGGCTATTTGGGGGTGGGCTTACCGCATAAAGGGTCATAAAGAGTTTTGAGAAGCCGTTACGGCCAGCCGATAAGGGGTACCTGTAGCGCTCATTCAGTTGGTGGGCGGAGTAGTGGTTGAGAAATACGGCTACCCTCAGCATACGTGGTGAATCGCACTGTTTGCATTCAGTTTGTCTCTGTTGACTCGTATGTGTGACATTCCTGTTGTGTTTGTTATAGCTAGCAGTTTGAATTCGTAAAAAGCTTTTCCGGAAGTATGCCATGAAACTACAGGCTTGGAACAGCGGCACAGGTTTTCGACGACGGCTCTGATTTTAACTTTTTTCAGGTTCTGCATAAAAATACCGGTAAAAGAACCCCGGAACTGGTTGAATCATCTCTGCTACCGCATCCCGCGAGATACATCGAGAGCCCTCAGATAGGTGTCCACTGACTGCTGGGGAAACAGACTACCTCCCGTGACGCAGGACCTTGAGTAGTAACACCGTATGCTCCGTGGGCACTCGTCGGGATGCACGAACTTTCATCAAAATTACCACGTAACGGCTGAGTACGAAGCCTCCATAATTCTCCTTTGGACCGGGAGTTTGCTTGCTACAGCTGGAAGCCCAGTTTAAGAGCCTCTGGGGGAGACGCACTCGCGCGAACATCTGGAATATACCGGCGAAGGACTTACTTCCTGCCGTGTTTATGGAATGAAGCGGATAGACGAACACGCTAAAACTGATGAATTCTCCACAAGAGGTTATTCTTATATGAAGTGAGTTAACCACGCACTGACCGACGATTGTGCCATCACCAGGAGGCAAGTAGATGATGTTCCGTTTCAATCCTACTTCATGAAATTCGACGGTCCGCAGATAAGAAACTGAAACAGACAATCAGTTTTAGTCCGGTAATGCTAATTTTTATTCAGGAACGCCAGCTTATTTATTCATATAGTTCCCGTTCGGGATAATTTCCTTCCTCTAACAATTAACGTGTATATTTGTTGGCCAGCCAAGAGAGGCTTGGAGTTCACATAACCAAACACAAGGCGAGCTGCTTCACCCGTTCCTCTGAAGCTGACTTCCAGTTAAACAGAGGCCCTAAAACCCCCCAGATAAGTATTTTCGGAGGATTTGATCACTCGCCTTAGACCTTGCATTGATGCAAATGCCGAATGGTATGCACAGAAGATTTTATTCGCGCGCTTTCGAGACCTAGTACAGAATCGACAATAATGAAAACCGGCTGAATACACAAAACAAACACATATACTCTATCGTATAGGGAGAATATGTAAGCCTAATTAGCCAGTGCTAGTTAAAAAGTAATTGTTTTAACGCACCATTTTTGCAAGTCTAAGAAGATGGTTGCATTGGCTTAAAAATTGCACCTGAATTTCTCTAAAAGCTCTGCAGATGTTTCAAGCTTTATACTAATTTTGCATCGAAGTTTAATTGTTAATGCGAGAAAAGTTGTAATAATACAAACTGTGTATATCTTAACCGGTTACAGGTCGCACCCCGGGATCCGCCATTTTGAAGCGCGCGAACGCCCGCTGCTGACGTGTTGGGTGTAGTCTCCCCGGTGCCGAATTCCTCACTACCCAACCATTGTCACGCGCTGTCTCCCGATTGACAGCAATTTCCAGCTACTCATATCTACCGTTAACATGGATAAAAGACGGTGTCACGCTGATCTTGGCAGTGACGGATGTGAGAAATCTCGCAGGTGAGTACAACCACGTGTCCAGTTGATGAGTCATTGGACAACTTGTGAGTGAACAGCTGATACTGTCCTTTTTTCAAGAGGCTGTTGCTGTTAGTTGAACAAACTTTGTAGTCATGTAAATGTTGGTTGTCCTTGCCCTAGTAGAACGTGTCTGTGTTTTGCTGTATACGCGCGGTTTGTTACTTGTGGCCCCAACACATGGATTTAGGGCATATTCGCATATTTCAGATTGTCGCTGGATGGTGGTGCATCTGTAGGACATGAACATCTGGAACAGGAAAAGCGCGTCAGGCGAGAAATCGCCAATAGTAATGAACGTCGGCGCATGCAGAGCATCAATGCTGGCTTCGACTCCTTACGCATCTTGCTTCCACCTATCCAGGACGGCGAAAAGCTCAGCAAGGTGAGGTCCCCCCTTATTTGTTCCCGTAACACATTCAGGCTACTATCTTACAGCTGACGGCGGAGTACATAAACAGTCTGTTGAATCGTGTCACTCTGTTGGAAAACGAAGTGGCCATTTATCGACAGTCGACCGGCATCCAACCCACTACTGTCATTCCAGACTTTTCTGTAGATCTTGGGTTGTCGAAAAAGAGAAAGTCTGATGATCAGAGTAAGACAGTTGCATTTCCTTAAACCATTTTTACAGAAAAACGACCCGGGGGAGTACGCTGTCGTCGTAGACGGATCGATCCTGAACCAGCGTTCGATAACTCTCGCCCAGATCTGCCTCATTGCTCTCCCATAAGTGCTGATACTCATCAAACCTCGCCTTGCAATTCCTTCAATAGCAGTATCTCCATATCACCCCCGTCTCCGCTACCTGACTGCACCAGTACCACATCGGCTCGCCTGGAGCACTTGGTGATGGCAATCGAACAGATTGAGGGTGGCCGTGCCCTTAGTGGCAATGGTAATGAAAGTCAGGATGAGAGCTTATCCGCTGGTGATCAGTCACCTCCTCTGTCGAATGAAGCCTACTGGTCGAACGCACCCGAAGGCTACCACAGTTGCCTCTGTCCGGATATCCAAAGCAGTACGGCGAAGTCTGTAAACTCCTTCCCAGACGTCCTCATGATACCCTCCTCTGAAATTCCTATAACAGTTCCCGTTAATGAGGCTGTTTCCTATCCTAACCATACCACAGACTACCCGGTCGTCACAAAATTACTGAACCGCCCTATTCCACACAAATATCTTCACCGGCCACAGGTAGTTGTGAACAGCACTCATTGACTGTAAACGGTGACGGTAGACCTGCCGTCTTGTTATTCCCACTGCTGACCGAAATAGTGGTTTTCGGGCTTGTGTATATACATAGTTCGAGAATGTCTACACCCGGCCTCTGCGTACACTATGTGATTTTTTATATTCTCGACCAGTTTGTTGATCCGGTCGTCGCTTCTGCGCCATTAACGGAGAGGAATGTGTTCCTTGCATTAATCCCGACATTAGTTTTGTTTTTCTTTCATTACCGTTTATCCATCATGTTGGTTGAGTTTCTACTTTCAATCTAGCTAGATACGTTGTTTTCGCGTTCAAACTACACCTTACGAATATATGCTAGAGTGATGTATCTGTCTTCTTTGGTACCGCGCTCAGGCCTGTGCTTCTGGTTATCCCCACTGCACGTATTCAGCATGTCCAGGCTACACAAGATGAGGTATCCTTTGTCCACTAGCCACGGGTGGACAAATGGAAGTGGCAGCTCTTGATCATTTAGCCACTCGGGTTCTCATTTTGGGATTTAGAGTGGGAGGATAGCCACATATCAGGTTCACTTGTCACATAGGAGTTTAGCAGGCCAGTTCAAGTCCCGACTTGATATTGACCGGCTTTTCTGCCTCAGTGTGAGTGTCTTTGGTCCTTTCATCGAGGTTGTCAAGCCCTTCAGGTCGTTGGGACAGCATAGTCTTCGGTACTCAATGTGAGCCCCCAAGCGGAATCAGAAGGCGGTTGTAGTTCCCCGGCATCGAATGATAACTACAAGCGAGCAAGCAACATCATATGTAGTTCACAGGCCTGATAGTTTTTGGGGTGGCATAATTTCGAAGGACACTGCATACGCGTATCGGCCCGCGTATTGGCTTCGTATTTGACTCTGTGTTGGCTGTTATTCAGAAGTTCAAATGTCAGCACTTCGCTTAGCAGCCGAAGCTGAACCCAGTGGGGCAATTCATAGACCTATGCGACTGCGTTCTTGTTGTCTGCGATTTTTCCGTCTTTGTTCGATTTGATATTTTGAGCACTAGTCGGGAACGGCTCCTTTCTCCCCAAGCCAAATAGATATCCAGTTGAAAATTGTCCTGTAAGTTGTACGCTTATTAGCTGTTTTCCCGTTTGGTGGTACTATTTTAGTACATCGACGGAGGTAGCATGCGTACTTTTAGCGGGCAATTGCTATTCTTGGGTCAATGCTTTGAAGAAGTGTGACTTTTCTTTGTGCTGTCCGTGTTTCAAACCAATAGCTGCCACTTTGAGGTCATTTTCGGGCTAGATGCTGCACCGATCCACCGGGCCACTGGTTGGAGCTTCGTTTCTCAAAGTGCAATCATGCCAGTTTCGAACCCGACCTCTGTATCTTGACTTCTCCTGTCTAGGCTTAGGCAGCCTAACAGTATCCCAGCCGCTGATGAACAGCACACTACGAGTAGTAGTACTATGGGACGGTCGGAAAGTAAAGTCGTAGCATCTCTCGTGGATGTACTGTTTGTTGCCTTATTCCTGCATTGCGCTAGGCATTCATCGTTTTTCTTAGCTCGTGCATGGTATTAGTCGAGATGACAGTGGTTAGAGCGCGAATTTACTGACTGGATGGTCCGTGGTTCGAACTCGACCTCTGCCTCTCGACTTCCCGCGTAACATGCATCGCGACCGGTGTAAAGATCGTAAGATGTTTTCCACTGGGTGCCATTTCCATATTCGTCGAATCAGCACTGCTGAATTTTTCCCATCCCAGAAAGGGCAGTTTAGATAAGGTGCACATTAACAGCTGTGGTTTCCGCTCAGCGGTTGGCCATGACCAACCACGGTCTATTTGACTCGTCCCACGCTACCCTGTTTTCCGGTGATCGAAACCGTATCAGCTGAAACCAGTGTGTCTATGGAACATGGTCTATAGCTGACAAATGGAATTGAATTGAATTAGGAATCACAAGGCCGGACAAAGGAAAACCATTGCTGCTGGTGTCTGCCGGTCATGGACTGTTGCTTTGCAGTAGCGATTTCCGGGACGGCAGAAAACACCATGTGGTGTCCACCAACGAACCAGTCCCTAGCCCAGACGGGCCACATTACCATTGGTTACCGCTGGCGAGGGTCGACCACTTGCGGCTGCTTCTGGAATATCTGAATTTGTCCGATGCCGTTTCTCACTGTGCTTTTCAGGTCCACACAAAACACGGGTACAACTCTTGGCCATGGACCCTGAACTCAGACAGGTTTGTCAGAACTTACTTCAACATTGCTTAGCCGGTATCCGATGTTAACCATCAACGGATATGAATGAGGCTTCCTTACCGTCCATTTTCTTCCCACTCTTTACGAAGGCTTTCGTCCCTCATGGTTGTGTGACAGTTGAGCATCAGTATGTGCTACTGGTGTATTTCTGTCAGTGATGAAGGTGATGTTCGCTTGAGTGAGATATCCAAAGCTTTGTGGTTGAACGCAGCCGGCTCCTTTCCAGGTTTTGCATATCTGAAAGGACCGTGGCCTTGCTGGAGGCCCGGCAATAGATTCCGGTCGCAAGCACAATCCAAATGGACGCATTATCCAGCAGCATGTAAAACAGTGTCCATAGAAGCCGGAAAGTTTGATGGGTCTGAAAGGCCGAAGGAATGGAAGGAGCGAAATGTGTTGGATGTATTCGTAGATCGTTCCGCGAGATGCGACCGAAGGTCCTCGAAAGCCTCCTATCAGTGAAACTGTCAAGGTTCACAATGGCTTTCTGATCTTCACCAAAGAAGTGCGATTCCGCCGTTTGACTGAGTGCCTCGAACAACAATTCACTTGGTCTACTGCTACTTTCCAGCCGGGCTGTTGACTATTGACTGCATATTGAGCCCGAACGTATATCTCTGCTGAAGGGTCATCTTGCTTCGGGTCTCGATACCTTGCACCTGCTCTGCAGTGAATTCATCAACCAGTGCCCATCTAGTTTATTTGCGTCCAACCACTCCAGGCACCTGGACTCAGTCGGTAATGATGTCTATCTTTAAAAAAAAGGTGCTCGCGTTGGATTTACTTATCACAGAGGTGTCAGTTTGTAATGAAGCTTCCAGCGTCACTGGCTCTTCGGCCTCGTGCGGCAGCACGTGAATCCTTGACTCGTGAGCATCAAGCGGCATTTCGACCGGGCAGGGGCTGCGTCGACCACAATTCAGATGTTACGGCAATACTGTATGTACGCACGACCCCCAATCGTAGTGCCCCTTGATTTCAAGGGTGTGTTCGAGTTTGTCGGTTGGTCTGTGCCGTTAACCACACTTGCTCAACAACCATGCCTTAGAAGTTTCAATATAATCCAGTCCCCACATTCACATACTTCTGGGCCTGTGGGAGTGTATGGTGAGCTCTCCGAAAGCTACAAAGGTGACCATTTCCCGTTCGTGTTCAACTTCGTTGTCGATGAAACAATAAGGCTAACGCTGGAATGTCTTCAAGACCCCGGTGTTCGAATCGTTGCTGGTGGGAACCTTGTTGAGTGCGCGTGCACTATGCACCTTCAAAGTGCAAAGCAATGCTTCAGAATCTGCAGTCTGAAAATGCTCTTTGGAGAGAATTTTTTGGGGGATTTTACATGCCTCGGTAGTTGTATTGGCTCTGACGGAAGTGTATCTACTCAAGTCAGTGCACAAATCCTACCGGCCCGAATCACGTTTGCTAATTTACTTAACTTGTGGCGTCAAAAATGCGTATAACGGCCTCAAGGTTCGTGTGTACCAGACTACTGTATGATAGACATGGCCTCTGCGGGCAGACGATGTGAGGCGTCTGTATCGGAAACGTTCCCGCTATGGAATTCTTAGCGAGGTAATAAGAAAACGGATATTTGTTTGTGCAGTAAGCACTCCAGCTGCGGAAAGCCAAGCTCAACTATGATGACCCGGCTATGTTTTACGCATACTGAATCATCGCCTCTCTAGACGAGGCCGGTCCCCTGTGCCTCCCGATTGACGCAAGCCCCATGGTGGACAATATGACGTGGCAGGATGGTATAAGAGTTTGGATGCTGTTGATTCGATCCACCTTCCGGGATTGGGTCCCGCGGTCTTCTGTGTCTGGCGGCTAGTCGTTGTCGCTGGTGTTCGTGCTTTGAGTTTCCTAATTGACTGAGCATTTGGTGGTGCAGGCTCCCGAGAGTGCTTGCTTTAGGCCAGAGCCAGGTCTCTTACCCGTGTTCTCTTTTTTTATAGTTCGATTTTACTCCAATTGAATGAACTTTATAGATACATGACCATGAAGCATCACTTTCAGCAGTGATGTTGTCTCGTGATACACATGGTCCATTGCTGGAGATCTAAACGCACAACTGAGCAGACTTAGCGCATCTGAAATTCTATTAGGTAGTCGACTTGAACTGGACTCGGCATGTACGGATAATGGTGAACGATTACTTGAGCTGTTTGCTGACCGCAGACTGTTTTTATGCAGTACTAACTTCCGGAAAGGCCGAAGTCGTCTGACGACATGGTGTCCAACAACGTGCCGGTCACTAACTCAAATCGATCACATTGTCACCAGTTGCCGGTGGCGCGGATCAGTAACCGATTACCGATCGTTTTGAAACACATTTGTGGATTCCGACTACGCGCTCGTCCGAAGTCTCTTCTCCCTTAGTTTTCCAGGCCGCGTAAGGTGCGGGAAAATTGCCGGGCAACTGGAAGGACTGGCAAATTCGGATGTTAGACAAATTTACCAGAATCATCTGGGATATCTTACAAATGCTCTATATGCTCATATGTGTGAAGTCTTACCGGGACGAGATTGCCACTTCTTCGCACACAGCTGGGAGCTTCGCTTGTGGTACGGCGGTACCAGGTTCAAGCACTGGATATCAGTGGCACTGCTTAAATCTAGGAAAAATATCCCAGCCGGTTGCGAACATAACTTGATACGATGAATTATCAGACTTCAAGTGCAAGTGAGCGTACGAACCGACTGTGAAGTTTGGTGGACACAGAAAGCCAAAGAAAGGGAAGAGACCCAGAAAGCCGGCAACGCCCGAAGACTATTTTAGTTGATCCGCGCGGCCGGTGATAGTGCCCATTTTCAAAAAAGAGGTTCGTAGTGAGTGATAAAGATAAAGCGTTCAGCTGTAGCACCCTTCCGGTGCCTAGCTGCCATGCCACCCGAAGGGTTCACGAGGGCTGGGATACTGCCAGGTTGCCCAAGCCTAGACAGGGGAAGTCGAGTGGCGGAGGTCGGATTCGAACCGCGGACCTTCAGGATCAACTTGACCCCGGTGGTCGGATTCAACCGCGGACCTTCAGGATCAACTTGACCCCGGTCATTACGAGACTGATGGCGTCACTTGTGCTTCGTCACCGTATGGTGGTTCGTGAAACTGACTCGAGAGCAGTGAGCAGGATTCCTGCCTGACAGGGGTTGCGTTGATCAAATCTCTACACTCCTTCAGGTTCAAGAACGTCATATGTAAAAAGGACCCACAATTTTAGTTCTAGATTTTCAAGGTGGTTGACCGGTCTGTTCTTGACACTTACCAACCAAGGTTTGCCCCGGAAGTTTGCAGACAAGCGCTATGTATGCATAGGCTTCCAGGCGTGTGAGAATATACGGGGATCTCTTCAAAAGCGGTGCCCGTTTGGGGTGCCCACTCTCCATCCCTATTTAATTTCTTGATCGACGAGATAATCAGGCGGACACTGGAAGGTGTTCAAATAGCTGCTCACGAAAACTTTGTGGATCTCAAATATGTAGACGATATCGTCCTCTCGAAGAGCAGAAGGCGCAGGTGTTTTTGGATGAACTGACCAAAGACATCCCGTCCTTTGGTGTACACTTTTTACCCACAGAATGTGAGGTCATGCTCCTGGACACGCCACTTATAATCCAGGGAGTGGCACTCAACCTACCCTGGAAGTTGTATTATTTCTGATAGTAATGCGACAGATGAGGTCTATGCACGAATTTGTAAGGCTCGGGTCGCGTTTGCTAATTTTAGACGCTTATGGCATCAAGGAACATGTGTATCTGGCTACAATGTGGGGGTGTTTTTTTGTATGGCTATGAGGCTTGGCCTTTTCGAGCAGCAGAACCGAAAAGTCTTCAGGTGTTCGATAATCGTTGTCTCAGGACCATAGCTCGTGTAGATTGGTGTCGACGAATCTGTATCAAGGCAACTAGAAAGCGAGTTTTTTAGCTGTGCAACAGGAACTTCCGTTGAAGAATGTGTCCAGCACCAGAAACTGAGTTTGTTAGGCCATTTATTGCGAATAACGAACCATCGCTTGCCGAAGAGAATGCTGTTTTCCGTGCCCGATTCTGAGTGGCGGAAGCAGAGAGGTGGCCAACCCTTGACCTGGCAGAGGAGTAAGAAAGAGATCACGAAACGTTTGGGTGCTGTTGGTGCTACTCACCTACCAGGATGGGGACCGCATGATCCCCACTGCTCCTGGCTGGAGATGCTGCAAGATGTGATTGCTTATCGATGTCTGCCACGATGATCTCGCGGGCTACACTGGATGGAGCTCCATTCCACCACGTGCAACCGTGCCAGGAAGGCCAAAGGAGAGCAGATAGACCAAGAGCAGCGAGAATTCCTACTACAAGAAACTTGGTATGAGGCGGTCTTGGGGTAAAGTCATACGGTTCCTTTCGATAGGAGTGTGAAGGCAGTTAGGTATTTCCCCCAGGCGACCAGCGTGTCCATATTTATGGAGGCAGCAATGCTGTCGTCACCCGAGGAAGGGTGGTTAGAAGAGGTCGATCCTGAAATTCGCACGCTCCGATCGCCTAAAGATTGACCATGACCGCCGGCGCATCGTTCAATACGGTCAAAATACATTCAAAACCAGAGTCTGGTGCTGCTCAAAAGTCACCTGATGCACCTGATGTGTCTGAGCTACTTAGTCATATCTGGGTGGTCTGTTCGAAGTCGACGCTCGTCGTACAGTTGTGTGCTTATTATGAAACGTTTATGGCCAGTACGAAGTTTCAGCATTCACTATCGCTTCGTGTAACCTGGCGGCCATCAAATGCAAATCAACCCTGGACCCAGTTGGATCATGCGGCCATCATCCCCCGTTGGAGAGGCACAATTCATGACTGTCGTTCCTTTTTGGGACACAGCTTGATTGCAATCACGTCATGGTGCGAGCACGCTTGACACTTCGTCTCCCTTCAGGTCCTCGCAAGTAATCAAGAAGAATGTCAATCCATCAGCAGTATCGATCTGAATTAGTTTCACTACTTCCGCAGTAAGCAACCACGTGGATGAAACAAAATGCAAAAGGAACTATGCTAGCGGTGTCCACTGGTGTTTTCCGCTATCTCAGATACGATAAAATGACCACGGCATGTTGTCGAGATAGCTAGTTCTGATTGATATCAGGAGATATGCACCAACAGACGAGTCCTATGGCGCGCAAATCCATCAAACGCCAAATAGTGCAGAGCCTAAGGAAAGACCGACAACCCTACTGCACACCGAAAGCTCGGGGCCTAAAAGACTTCCGCTACCGAGACAGCTGTACGCTATATCAGCTGATGCGATCGACTGGACCTAGGAGAGCAACGTGAGTGAAACGATTAGTGAAAAAACGGCCCATCAAATTCACTCACAGAAACGACTGGAAAGAGCAATTTAGCTGGCCTCCTACCACAGCCTGTGCCTACGGGTGAATGGAGTGTAAACCCTAAATGGCTGTCAGAATAAGAAATACAGTACGAACTACCGGTACTGAAAC
Organism: Opisthorchis viverrini; assembly: GCF_000715545.1. Classification (NCBI taxonomy): domain Eukaryota; kingdom Metazoa; phylum Platyhelminthes; class Trematoda; order Opisthorchiida; family Opisthorchiidae; genus Opisthorchis; species Opisthorchis viverrini. The sequence goes on along the minus strand of NW_008751885.1, from coordinate 392,198 downwards.
GCGAGAAGGCATCAGAGCTGGACGGTCTGTGTTCAAAGAAAGCAGAGAATCCCTGGTGACCTATCTAACAAAACCCGTTTGTACGATATGGCGCGAAGAGGAAGTTGCTACAGAATGCGGCATGTCGACATTCATTCATATCTTCAAAAAGGGTACACAGACGCTATGTGAAAACCTCCGTGGCCTCATCCTGGTAACTGAAGCATCGAAGCTGCTCTCTGCTCTTATCCTTCAAAGGTTGACTGACAGGGAGGAACATATCCGTGAGATGGCTCAGTGGTGTTGAGACCCGAGTAATTCCAGGTCGAGATTAGAAGGAAGGCAGCATAGAAGGGCGTAATGTACGCTTTAATCGTCTACTATTTGAGCAGTACTTGAGGTAAAACTGTGGAGTGAGAATTATGAGTTAGGGCGGCGAACGAGTGTAGAAAAATGAAAGCTGTGGTAGTTACATGGATTTGTTTACGCCTCTCCGTTGCGCAGATTGTATGGGTGAGTGCGGGTTTGTTAGATAAGAATGTCCAAGTGATTTCTTGGGTCTGCACTAGAATGGGATGATGAGGCATCGTTAATAGGCAAGAGTTCATTTTCTGAGCAATCACGGTGGACTTATGGTGTTGCGTGAGGTTTCAGCGACATGTGCTGGTTCCAGGTATGTGTCGGATATCATGTTGTTGCCTTAAGGAGCCAAGCAGCGTAAAGATACGGTTGCGTTTTTGCCATCTGGACGAACTGTGGGCGTACTGTGGATTACAAGGGATGAGTTTCACTTCCTCTACCAGAAGGTCATATTTAGACGTACTGTGGCAAGGGATGAGTTTCACTTCCTCTACCAGAAGGTCATATTTAGAGACTCGATCATTGCGCTTTCAAACGATCGGCCCAGGCAGGGTAAGCCACGTAGATAGGGAGACTCCGTTCGCTGATTGTCGTGTGAACTACATGAAACGTTTGTGTGGAGTACAGTTGATACTAGTACATAACAGGGATCTGATACAATGGAGAGCACCAAGGAGGATAACCTCCTAATGTGTGACAGGCAAGCCGCGTGATTTTGGAGCCAGACAGATGATCTTCCAAAGGGTACCATTAAGTCGTTCAACCTGACCATTATATATGCAGCGGTGTGACTAGTGGCAACGCTTTTATCGAACAGAAATTGTTTGAGTTCAATTGATATGAACGCAGAACCGCGATCTGAGGATAAAAGCAGGCATATCAAACAGTGAAAACAGTTGACACAAACAGCGAATCACAGTGGAAGGGGACATATCGGCGCAAGAATAAGCAGAAGGGAATCGAGAATACTCCTTAACGATTGTTAAGAGGTATTTGTTACGAGTGTTTTAAGGAAGTGGGCCTTTAAATTCGATACTAAGGCGTTCAAAAGGTAATGTAGCTTTGATAAGCTGGCCACAAAAAGTGTCACAAGATTTTGGTTTGAATTCAGAGCATGTGGAACAGTTAGGCACCACATGTTGGATATCGGTGACCGAAAAAGGAAGGTTCTTAGAACGAACAAAAGTTGCAAATCTCGTGACCCCGGGATGACATAATATATTGTGAATTTCTTCAAGTTTTTCCGTCCCAGCAATGTTAGCACAAAGGTTACATGATAGGGTTACATGATAAGGTTACATGATAGCAACTCGGTTATCCGTTCCAGGTCTATAGACTACGTCGTAGTTGTACCCTGCCAATTCGATTTTCCGCAGTTCAGTCTTGCTATTCTTTATTTTACTCTTCTGTTGGTTCCCGTACATAAAAGCGACGGAACGTTGATCCGTAATCAGATTAAAATGTCTCTCGAGGAGATAGTGGTGCCATTTGCGGACCATTTCGAAGATAGCATGCGCTTGTTTTTCAACAGCAGGGCAATTTTTCTCGCTTGTGGTCAAGGTCCAGGAGAAAAAGGCGACCGACCGGTTATCCTGGTTGGGGGATGCACCAATAGCGATGTCGGACGCATCATTTTCGAAGGCGAGAGGGATATTGTGATCGACAGTAACCACTGTCGCATTCCCTAATTTGTGCTCAAGGTTTTCAAATGCTGTTCGGACATTCTCCGGAAGTCATCATCATCATCATCGACAGCATGACATCAGTGTTCAACACCGATGCTTCACTGCCATACAACCATGACTTATTTGAAAGCCTTATTTTAAAGAAAAGACTAAAGGTGGACGGGGGAGGGACTTAGTGCTAGCTTAACACAATCATTCCCCCAGACGTTCACTCAGGCAATCTGGATAGAAACTGACAACAGGAACGCCACTGACATCGGTTGGCAGCCATATCTTGTAGTGTCTCCAACCAGGATTATTTGGAACGGTTCGACATATGGTGCCTCACAAAATCCGATATGGATGATAAGAAACTCACTGCATATTTCCTACATTTCGTTGGGAAGGATGCGTATATGTTGATAAAAAATTTAGTATATCCTGAATCTCCAATCGATATTTCCTACACTGCATTGAAGAAAAAAGTTCTTCAACACTTCAAACCGATTAACTTCGTAGCAGCCGAAAGAGCTAGGTTCAATATGTTTACCCGCTCCCATTCTCAGTCGGTTCGCGATTTCGTGTTACAGCTGCAGACACAAGCAGCCAAATGTGACTACGGTGCCCAATTGGAAGACCAGCTGCATGATAGACTCATTGCTGGCATTCAGCTGCCCGAATTACAGCAGAAGCTGCTACTCTGTCCGGATCAGAAATTTCAAACTATTCGGAAAATATGTGAGCAGTATGAAGATGTGAAGCATGTGACGAAGACTGAGGAAGCGATCCTGTTAAATTATTCTAAAAGAAATAACTCAAGGATGCAGACGAACAACAAATTCAAACCTCGAACAGATTCTCGTGCCCCAAATCCATCAACACGTCACTTCACAGATCGTAACCCTAATCCGATGGCTCAAAAATTTGGGAAATGCGAGTATTGTGGACGAAACCATTCCAGATATTCATGCCCCCACAGACGAGCGAAGTGTTTTATCTGCTGTAAAACAGGACACATTCAACTTGTCTGTAAGTCCAAGAAAGTGTGTCACTTAACTTCCGACCCAAATACTGACGTGAAGGCATTATCTGAATATATTTCTACTCTTTCTCTATCTGTTTTGTCTCAAAATTCGTCGCATGTTTTTAATTTTATCGAACAGAAATTGTTTGAGTTCAATTGATATGAACGCAGAACCGCGATCTGAGGATAAAAGCAGGCATATCAAACAGTGAAAACAGTTGACACAAACAGCGAATCACAGTGGAAGGGGACATATCGGCGCAAGAATAAGCAGAAGGGAATCGAGAATACTCCTTAACGATTGTTAAGAGGTATTTGTTACGAGTGTTTTAAGGAAGTGGGCCTTTAAATTCGATACTAAGGCTTTCAAACGATCGGCCCAGGGACAGTAAGCCACGTAGATAGGGAGACTCCGTTCGCTGATTGTCGTGTGAACTACATGAAACGTTTGTGTGGAGTACAGTTGATACTAGTACATAACAGGGATCTGATACAATGGAGAGCACCAAGGAGGATAACCTCCTAATGTGTGACAGGCAAGCCGCGTGATTTTGGAGCCAGACAGATGATCTTCCAAAGGGTACCATTAAGTCGTTCAACCTGACCATTATATATGCAGCGGTGTGACTAGTGGCAACGCTTTTATCGAACAGAAATTGTTTGAGTTCAATTGATATGAACGCAGAACCGCGATCTGAGGATAAAAGCAGGCATATCAAACAGTGAAAACAGTTGACACAAACAGCGAATCACAGTGGAAGGGGACATATCGGCGCAAGAATAAGCAGAAGGGAATCGAGAATGCTCCTTAACGATTGTTAAGAGGTATTTGTTACGAGTGTTTTAAGGAAGTGGGCCTTTAAATTCGATACTAAGGCGTTCAAAAGGTAATGTAGCTTTGATAAGCTGGCCACAAAAAGTGTCACAAGATTTTGGTTTGAATTCAGAGCATGTGGAACAGTTAGGCACCACATGTTGGATATCGGTGACCGAAAAAGGAAGGTTCTTAGAACGAACAAAAGTTGCAAATCTCGTGACCCCGGGATGACATAATATATTGTGAATTTCTTCAAGTTTTTCCGTCCCAGCAATGTTAGCACAAAGGTTACATGATAGGGTTACATGATAAGGTTACATGATAGCAACTCGGTTATCCGTTCCAGGTCTATAGACTACGTCGTAGTTGTACCCTGCCAATTCGATTTTCCGCAGTTCAGTCTTGCTATTCTTTATTTTACTCTTCTGTTGGTTCCCGTACATAAAAGCGACGGAACGTTGATCCGTAATCAGATTAAAATGTCTCTCGAGGAGATAGTGGTGCCATTTGCGGACCATTTCGAAGATAGCATGCGCTTGTTTTTCAACAGCAGGGCAATTTTTCTCGCTTGTGGTCAAGGTCCAGGAGAAAAAGGCGACCGACCGGTTATCCTGGTTGGGGGATGCACCAATAGCGATGTCGGACGCATCATTTTCGAAGGCGAGAGGGATATTGTGATCGACAGTAACCACTGTCGCATTCCCTAATTTGTGCTCAAGGTTTTCAAATGCTGTTCGGACATTCTCCGGAAGTCATCATCATCATCATCGACAGCATGACATCAGTGTTCAACACCGATGCTTCACTGCCATACAACCATGACTTATTTGAAAGCCTTATTTTAAAGAAAAGACTAAAGGTGGACGGGGGAGGGACTTAGTGCTAGCTTAACACAATCATTCCCCCAGACGTTCACTCAGGCAATCTGGATAGAAACTGACAACAGGAACGCCACTGACATCGGTTGGCAGCCATATCTTGTAGTGTCTCCAACCAGGATTATTTGGAACGGTTCGACATATGGTGCCTCACAAAATCCGATATGGATGATAAGAAACTCACTGCATATTTCCTACATTTCGTTGGGAAGGATGCGTATATGTTGATAAAAAATTTAGTATATCCTGAATCTCCAATCGATATTTCCTACACTGCATTGAAGAAAAAAGTTCTTCAACACTTCAAACCGATTAACTTCGTAGCAGCCGAAAGAGCTAGGTTCAATATGTTTACCCGCTCCCATTCTCAGTCGGTTCGCGATTTCGTGTTACAGCTGCAGACACAAGCAGCCAAATGTGACTACGGTGCCCAATTGGAAGACCAGCTGCATGATAGACTCATTGCTGGCATTCAGCTGCCCGAATTACAGCAGAAGCTGCTACTCTGTCCGGATCAGAAATTTCAAACTATTCGGAAAATATGTGAGCAGTATGAAGATGTGAAGCATGTGACGAAGACTGAGGAAGCGATCCTGTTAAATTATTCTAAAAGAAATAACTCAAGGATGCAGACGAACAACAAATTCAAACCTCGAACAGATTCTCGTGCCCCAAATCCATCAACACGTCACTTCACAGATCGTAACCCTAATCCGATGGCTCAAAAATTTGGGAAATGCGAGTATTGTGGACGAAACCATTCCAGATATTCATGCCCCCACAGACGAGCGAAGTGTTTTATCTGCTGTAAAACAGGACACATTCAACTTGTCTGTAAGTCCAAGAAAGTGTGTCACTTAACTTCCGACCCAAATACTGACGTGAAGGCATTATCTGAATATATTTCTACTCTTTCTCTATCTGTTTTGTCTCAAAATTCGTCGCATGTTTTTAAAACTGATATCCGCTTCTGGTCAAAAGCATGACTTTATTGTTGATACTGGTAGTGTTGAGTCCATGATTCCACAATAAGATCTAACTGCATTCTACCCCAGTGCCGTGATAGTGCCTACAGATGTTAACATTCGCGGTATCACTCGACATTCTGTACCTTTAGTTGGTCGTTGCACGATCTCTGTGAGGTTACCCCAAGTTACCTCTATCGATTGTAATTTCTTGGTTTCAACGTCGGGACCATCGATTGTCGGACTCAAAGTTCTGCGCTTACTGCAAACCAGTATCACTTTACCGACTTCTGTGAATGAGAATGAAATCAAAAAACCGATTCTTAAATGTCCTAAGCCTACAGGTGGCATGCTAATACCCAGGAGGCGAATTATTTCATTCAGCTCACACGAACCTGTTTGTCAAGCGTTTCAACGAGTTCATGCCGACTACTGTGGTCCTTTTCTCGGTTAATACTATGCTTTAGTCGTTATTGACGCATATTCACGTTGACCTGAAATTTTTCTGACTAAGTCTTCAAGTGCCAAATTCACTCAGCAAGCATTGAGGAAGGTGTTCAGCCATGAAGGTGTACCAACTGTTTTGGTCACTGATAACGGCACACACTTCACTGCAAACTTCCTCGAGGAATGGTTGAAGGGTCTTGGACGTCGACATCTGTTTACTGCTCCGCGACATCCCCAGTCGAATGGACTTGCTGAAAATTTTGTCCGAACACTAAACTCTGCCATTATTGCACTCTCTCCTACTACTTTTTTGGAATTGGACCGTGGGATTGATAATTTTCTAATGCAATACAGGAACGCCGTCCACTCCGTTACTGGGAAGAGTCCCGCGCTTATATTTAAATCTCGTTCGTTGCGTACAAGTCTTGACTGTGCCAAAACGGCTGATGTTACATTTTTCAAGGGTAATGATTTACGACC
>NW_008751885.1:331853-382835 GCF_000715545.1 Opisthorchis viverrini | reverse complement strand
TCGTTTCTGAGACACAGCACACATCAATGCCAAGCGAGCCCAATGTGAGTGCAAGAGCAGCTTGTTGTTCTGCTTGCTTCAGAGTGCGGACATTGAACGCGGCCAGATAGACTGGGTGTCGAGGCTTGAGGACTGATTTGGAGATTCCTGAAGATGTCGGCACCATGTGACGAGCAGATACTGCACGCAAAACCGATGCACGACGAACGGAGTCATCATTTTTAAATGCTGGGCCTACAAGGAGAGAGTTATTAATGGGGTGGGGAGGGGGGGGAAGTATGTGAAGGAGAAAGAAGGGAGGCGTTAGCAGTAGTCTGTTTTCGCTTACTCGCCCTGCTGTATGCAGCAAGTAAGGCGACCCGGCTGATGGCACCACGCAACGGCCGATGTGGCATGAGTATATTTGTATATGTGCGATTCATGGTCGTACGTGGGCTGGGATACTGCCAGGGCGCCCACACCTAGACAGGAGGACGATTAGGGTCCTCAACCAAAGCATTTGACTCAAAAGCCTAACCGCAAGGCAGCGGTGTTTGGCGGGAAATGCAAATGCATTACCATTTCTACGGAACAAGTCGCCGCATGTTCCAATCCCCAACCTGGAGGGCCAGGAGACTGTGTTCGTCAGACCTCTAACCATTGACCAACCTGGTATGAGAGACTCTGTGAGTGACGCGGGACGCTCTCCAGTATAGCTCAATGGATTGTTGAGGTGCGCAAACCGTCACACCACGGTAAGGTCCAGTCTCTTCTTGACGGATTCTCCGGAAGTGGAAATATTTTGTTTTTAAGTAATGGATGCATTTTGTCAGAAAACGCCGGTACTCACTGTGAATAGTAGGCGAACATGTCAATGGCTTTTTACTGCGATTTCTGTGGAATTGGAAGTTCTTCTATAGGGCGCATGCGTTCTGTCAGGTTTATAATGCCTTTGGAGACCTTGTAACCTAAGCGAGTAATCTCTTCAGTTTCTAAGCTGCTTTTTGTGTCGTTGAGAGTAATATTGTATGTTTAGTGACATCGAGAAAGTGCCTACAGTTAAAGTTACGGTCATGTTTGTCTCTCGTTTTACCACATACGGTAGCGTTATCAGTGTAGGCGAATGTGTCTTTCACCTGTTCGTCTTTGATGATGTTCAACGTTCGTTGAAAACACGCTACCCCGTTCGTCACTCCAAAAGGAATGCGTCGAAACTGGTATAGGCTCCCGCCGGCTTCTAACGCTGTGAACGGCTTGCCTGACGCGATTATTGGAACCTGATGATGTGTACTCTGGAGGTCCAGTGTGCTGTAGACGGTATAGCGTGCGATCGTTTCAATCATTGGATCTAGTCTTGGTAAACGATAAGCGTCAAAGTAGGTGAAGCGGTTGATGGTCTGACTGTAGTCTATCACCATACGTCTGTTGTGATTTGTATGGCGCGTTGCGACCACTTATGCTCTCCATGGGGAATTCGATGCTTCAATTATGCCATCTGCGAGTATTCGGTCTGCTTCGGTTTATCATCATCATCATCATTGTCAGCCGTAATAACCGCGTACGCGTCGTACAGTGCTACTGAAGTTTCGTTCACCGATGATTTGGGGGTGGGGGAGGTAGCAGCGCATTGCAGGCGGGAGATAAAAAAATCGGTGCGTAAGTCCAGCACTGTCAGTGGGCTGTCAAGTGGGGGGATTGGGATGGGAGCTATGTATTGAAGGCAATAGCTTGGATGCACGAGCAGCATTGAGGGTGCGACAGCCATGTCTGACAATGTCTCTAGCCATTGATGTGGCTCGTCTCGGGGTCCCCATCCAGGAAGACGGCAGTGACCAGCGCAGCTGAGTTTGCTGGCAATGGCTTTTATACTTCGCTGCCAAGTCATTGTTTGACCGCCTCTGGCTCTCTTCCACCATCCACGTGGTTGTGTGAAAAGAGCCCTTCGAGGAATTTGGTCGACTGGCATACGCAGCACGTGGCCAAACCAGCGCAACCTGTGCAGTGGGATCAGTTCATCTATCGAGGGTGAGTTATTTCTCCCAAATTCCATTCGACGTACTTCAGAATTGCTGACCCGATCCTCTCTTTTTATGATTCGCTATTATTGTTATCATTGGTCTACAGTATATGAACACCACAGGTGTTGTTGGTTGGCCTCGATGGACAGATGACGAACTGATTAGGAAAAGAATGGTTATTTGGGGTTGTGGTGGACAGTTTGCTGAAGGAGTCCATCAAGTGCAACAACCCATGGTGACCGAGTCATTTACGACGGATAGCGGGTTTCGTTCCGAGGACATTATCGATTTTCCATCATACTCGGAATTACGCGTGCTTAACCGATGGTTATGAAAGAGATTAGGAGGTGTGACTTTTCTTTGTACTGTCCGTGTTTCAAACCAATATCTGCCACCTTTGAATCATCGAGCTAGATGCTGCACCGATCCACCGGACCACTGGCTGGAACTTTGTTTCTCAAAGTGCAATCATGCCAGTTTCGAACCTGACCACTACCTCTTGACTTCTGTCTAGGCTTGGGCGACCTGACAGTATCCCAGCCGCTGTGCTTCGTTTGGGTGGCACGGCAGCTAGGCACCGGAAGAGTGCTAAAACTGGACGACTATCTTTGCATTTTTAGGAAGGCTGGATGAACAGTCACACTACGAGTGGTCGGACTAGAGTGGTCGTAGTTAGAGCGCGAATTTATTGACTGGATTGTCCGTGCTTCGAACCCGACTGTACGGATCAGAAACGTGGCCGATGCGCGCTGAGAGACTTTCAGCGTTGGACCATCGATGTCTTCGGAGCACTGCCCGAATCTGGTGGAAACACCGGATCAGCAATGCTCAAGCGCGTCGAATGGTATTTGGGAGAAATAACTCAACCTTGATAGATGAACTGATGATGTTGATGATGAAGTGATCACACTGCATAGGTTGCGCTGGCTTGGTCACGTGCTGCGTATGCCAGTCGACCGACTTCTTTTCGGTCTCTTTTCGCACAACCACATGAAGGGTGGAAGAGAGTCAGAGGTAGTCAAACAATGACTTCGCATAGAAGTGTGAAAGCCATTACCGGCAAACTCAGCTGCGCTGGTCATTGCCGTCTTCTTGGATAGGGACTCGAGACTGGCCATATCAATAGTTGGAGACATTGTCAGACATGGCCCAGTGGGGCCCTCAATGGCGCTCGTGCATCCAAGCTGTTGCATCCAGCGCATAGCTATCCTCCCAATCTCCGATCGAAAGTCCACCGACAACCCTATGTTTACTCGTCAATCATATCAGCTACCGCGTCTAATGTGCAGCTGTTTAACCCACCCTTTCGAATCGTCGGTGAACGAAACCGTGGTAGCCGTAACCACTGTAGGGCAAGCTCGAGGTTCTTACATCTAATGATTCCGTTTTTGACGTAGGATATGTATCGAAAATAAGCCTGTACACTGACCCTAGTGGTTGGTTGACATGAATTACTAGGGAAACAGAATAGGCGAAGATCACAGAGAATTCTCGAAGATTGTCTCGGCTTACCGTGTGACAGGTACTCGAACACCGTATGTGAACCAAACCATCAAGGGTCATACTGGCGCGACCATTTTTAACAAAAGAAGGATGCCTCGACCGATTTGCGCTTATCTCAACAAAGCCAACTTGATAAGTTGTCTGAAAATGGAGTTCCTGCAAGAACAGTGTCAGCCAGCATTGGCCCGAAATATGCTCAGCCGTAGTGCCCTTTCTGGCCATAGCTGCCACCCAACTCGGAGGAAGCTCGAGGGTAGAGGTACTACTGGTGTCCTCAGGTCTAAACAGGAACAACGGAGAAGACAGGGTTGGGTTCGAAGTACTAACCCTCAGATTAGTAGTTACGCGTCTTAACTGCTAAGTATTCTCGATCTATTTGACCACAATAAGGTTTTATGGAGGGATAAGCTTGCATGTTACCATAGAGCTTAGAAGTATTCTGGACAAAATAATCCCATTTACGTCTACTAAGGGTGTTTAAAACGAGAAGAGAATGATCCACGAAAATACCCACGGAAAGCAATTAATGAAAAGCCATTTGGCTTCATTTTTCAGTGATACTGTGAATTTCACAAAGGTAATCCTTAACAGTCCTACATTAGCTGAGCTGTTTCTCGTAAAATCCTTTCGATCAAACTGAACGGTATTCATTTAACCTCCTGGGGGGCAGGAACGTCCTAATTGTCTGGATTACTAGCCACACAAAACGGAGGTTTTACCGGCTGAATGGGACTAATCGCAGCATTCACAGGAAAAACTAAACTATATCCACCATTAGAATTCATGGTCTACCGCATTACAAGCAAGGAATTCGACCATCCCTGTTGACATGGAGACTTCGTTTGTCAGGCTCGTTAGCCAGTATCGGAAATACGCGCCTGAGAACCAATATTTAGCTTTTGAACATCCTGGCCCTCAGGAGTTCCGGCATTTCGCCCGTCAGTCCAATCCTGAGATAGTACAGAAGGCAAGTGTAAGTGCGAGAGTGCCATACCTCATTCCAGAAATACAGGGCAAACTTTCCTGGCTGAGGCGCATGCATTCAGCACTCCAATCCAGACTGGCGCAAAAACAGAGGTGAGCGTCATATGGATTGGTAGAGTAGACCCATTGCAAATACATTGTAAGCCTGCATCAGTTGCAGCTGGCAGTTGATAAAAGACAACCCCCCTCGTAACTATACAGTCTATTTTGTGGCTTTACGTGCACAACATGTACAACACCTGTTTTCTGCAGAGGTTTGGGAACCTTAAGCATTGCTCGTCAATGTTTGCAAATCACTTATCGATAATCCCAACTTGGTTTCAGAACACCTTGCAGGTCATATTAGACAAATGGACGTAGATTGTGTATCCTAAGCCATGGTCTTACCATGGGACGGTTTCACCGTGCCACTGTCAACGCACAGTAATCAACAAATTATTACCACGACATAACCCTAACACTGAACTGTTAAAAACCTAGCATGGTTAAGCACGTTCTAAGTCACATCAGAAACTACTGTGGAGTGCTGTACTATGCTATCAACTTTGGACAATGCGCACTTCACATTATTACTGTAATACTGTCAGTTCAGTGATAACATGCATACCAGTCTTGTTCTTTATAAGGCTATCTGACCTAAGATCTAATCCTATTGCACGCCCTGTAAACAGAACACTTTCCTAGTTACTCTTGGAATAAAAAGTAAAGTCGAATGACCACCGTTATGTCTGTCATCGAGTTCGGCGACCTAGTAATGAAATAACTCCCAGGTGTGTAATTGGCTACAGACCGAGAGTAATAAACTGTCTGCAGTCTCCAGTAATACATGTAAATACACTCGGCCATGACCAGTGAAAAAAGTATAGCTGTTCTGCCCTCTCTGAAGCTCGGGCTCTTTCCGAACTCCTTGTGTGAGACCGGTCGGTAAAATCACAAAGAGGGCGATCTTAGTAGGGCAAAGGAAATATCAATATGAACCAATATGCACGGAAGCACACTGATGCCTCTCCTTTAGTGACAGAACGCTCGTGAGAAATTTATTCGGTTCAGTAAACGGATCAATAGCCACCCTAATGGACATCCGAGCCACAAATACTTCAGAAAGTGACCTGGCCTTATCCTTACAAATCCTTAACGAACGAAATTCTGAAATAAAAAACAGCGCCTCCTTTGATAGGCAGTTGTTGGGCGTACGCACACACGTTGGGCGGTCCAGTTTTTCCTGCTAGGAACTACTTGCTTACGTGCTGCTGTATTGGGGACAGCTAACCAAAATCTGCTACCCTACTGAGGGGTTGGCGGGCAAAGAACACGGATGTCCCAATCTCGAGCGATAAATTGAACGCTAGAAGCGGCAACTTCAGTAACACTGAGAATCATTTGCTCGTTGAATTCGGTGTCCCAACTCTAAGAAGTGAAGGTGGTTGATAGCGAACTGAGTGTTGCTGGACTTTTGACAGTGGCCGAAGATCATGTTCTTTGATCTGACCCGAAGCCCTAAGGAACGCGATCGTAATTCCTCCTTTCTTATTTGGATTACCTTGGTAGGGTAGATTGGTGGATGTGTGCTGGGTCCCTTGTTTGATGATACGGGTCTACTGAAGGCCTCCATTCTGTTACTAATCCGGACGCAATACTCATGATCCAAAGGCTTTTGCGTTGATTTTCTAGTCTGTTTTTGTACTCTTTGGCAAGTGGGATATTCCACTTGTGTGACAGCCTGTATTGTCGTGATTTTTCTGTTGGTAGCTGACTAATTTCTGTGTTCTATGATCCGTATAGTATTTGCACACGACAGGAGATAGAGGAGAGGCGTCCAGCACGTCTTAGATGCAATCCAAGTAGGTTGATTCAATTAGTAAACAGTTGTAAACCACAGCTATATGATAGCGTGATGCATTCACGACTAGTTTCTCTGTCTAATAGTCTCTGACGGCTCAGAGAGATACTGCTCCTCACTGATCACCTGTCGGTGTTCTCGGTGCGCTTGAGACGACAGAAAGTCCATAATCCTCTGTAAACGAACGAAACATACGGAGATGATTGGTCTTGGTTTGAAATCCAATTCAGTTTTTGAGGAACTGATGGTTTTGAGGGATCAAAGCTACAAGAATTCAGGCAGAGACCATTATATGGAAGTAAAAATGCGCAAAGATTTGGACTTGGGAATAGATGAGCAAAGCTTGATAAGGATAACTGAATTCGAGGAAGTGGATCCTCCTTATTGAGTGATGGAGGTTGAATGGTTGAGGAGGTCCGTCCGGGTGGACGTCTCACCTGTCCTTAACGGTAATTTGAAGCGATAATCCTCATCGACAGCACAACATTAATGTTCAACACTGAAGCTTCGTTGCCTTATACAGTGCAGATAAGCTATACATGCACACCTCATGTTTTTACCAGGTCAAGTGTTGTCCGCCTCTCAGCGTATGCCATTCCCAGTAAAGTATGGTGAATATAATTTTGCAATTGCTGAAGTTTTCTTAATTTGCTGTTGGCCTTATCGTGTGGTATTCGTTGGAGGTACTTCAACGGCACATCCACCACGACTACCCTGCGATTTAACATTTCGGAAATGCTCGATCGAGTAAACCTGTATATTGCTCGCGATTAGAAACTGATTTGGTATTTTCACCGTTTTATCCACCAGTTTTTCTGTTTCACTGTAGTTTTACTGCAACTCCATTCCTCGAATCGTTCGCATCAATGTAAATGGACTACACTGGCTTGGGAATCATATGTAGTGCTTAGCTAACAGACGAATAAATATGTAGTCGACTGAGATACGGCTTGTTTTTTTATGTATGTATCCGCGTTTACTCACGAAGTATTTGAGTAAGCCTCTCTACAATATTGATACCTTACAGTATACGCTTTATTTGTGGTGTAAATCACGCATCCACTTGCTCAAATTGGCTGGGAAATGGTTGAATCCTCATCATCGTTGGACCAATGTTCATCACTGCACTTCACAAGTAGAGGCCATTTCATTTCATTAGTTGAACATCGATGATGATGGGATCGTCTTTAGCACGTGTCTAATGTAATCATTGGGAGTGGAACGCCAATTATGTCAACTATGTGGACGATAACGAATGAGCTTTGGTTTGAATGTAGGTGAACGTGTTCCGGAGTTTCAGAAGGGATTGGTGAACAATCAGTATTTGTTAACTGGGCAACGTTTTTTTCGATTTTGATACTTGAATTTCGTCAGGCCAATTGTTCTTGGGTCTTTCGGTTGACTTCCTTGTGCCGCCAGGAGTTTTAGATGAGCTCGTCCTTAACTCACTGTACAAGTTGTATAACGATTATTAGCGCGCAAAGTATGTATTTTTATAGCATTTTTGGTTTGTGTGACTTGTCGTAGACCTGTGTCCTCAGATGAGTTGCGAAAGCTGACGCTGTATTGCGTTCTTGCCGTGGGCTGGGAAATATGCTTGATGATAGTAGCTACTTGTCCGTAGTAAGTAGCTGAAATTACTTGAAGCGAAAGCCTCTATCCGTCTGTTTCAGTCGACACCTATGGGTAGGCCAAGTACGTTGTGCATGACTCCCATTCCCCTAGTGCTTGATTATAGTACCTGACAGCCTGAATAAAAACAGCGAAAACGGCTTGCCTATCATTAGTCCCGTTCGTGCTATGCGTCACTTTTGTTTTCTGATGCCAAGCTTATCACATGAACATATGATGACAACGAAGCTTATCAATGAGGTTGCGCTGGATCCTGGGAGGAATGGATAAAGAAATTGACGATTTGTAATTAACGAGACCTGCAGAAGCGATCGGTGCAGAGAGAGGAGGCGCTGTAGGCAGTAAGATAAACCTGGTGGTTGTCCATCTCCTAAAATGTATATTAAGGTGAAGAGTAAGTTCATATTGAGATTTTAAGGGATAAACAGCAGCCAGTGATTTGGGATGGATTCACCTCAGCTGGTGCGCCTAAAAAGGTTGGAATTCATATCAGAGGTGTCGTACCAAAAATTTCCTTTGGCTGGGAAGAGGCGGTTATCACAGACTGGCACATTTTGTAGGTGTTTTACTGTACGTAGGGTTTAGTCCATTGCCGCGGCTTTGTCGGCTTGTCACGCCCTTTTGATACTCGATTTGGATAGAATAATTCTTCGCGTTGATCCACATGAGCAGCGCACTCCACAGCGGATAGCTTGATTGGATTTTCGATTTCAGTACGTTGACTTATCTTCCCAAGTAATGGGCACTATTTACTCGCATTATGATTCTTTATTCTACAGGCCTGACGTTTATTTCTGTTTATCTGTTTCAAAGAATCATCACCACTAACATCCGGTAATGAACGCAGTTCGTTCGTACAGGTGTAGATTGAAAGCCACATACGCAATAAATATCTGATAATGTGGAGCTCATAGTGAAACTAACAAGTGGGGTAGGAGTTAGCTCGACAAATTTTCAGACCTTGATACCGGACCGAGGCTTTACAATGCCGATAAACCAGCATGCTGACTGTACCGGAGAGTTTTGGAATCCAATCCATTCATAATGAGTCGATTTTCGCCGGAGGATAAGTGGAAGGTTACTGCGAATAGTCTCCAAATATAGCACACCACATCCATAAAAAGATTTCTTTCTGGCTAACACTCAGTTTCCCAACAGCAGTATGACCGTCCTTTACTCCAAGTTCTCCTACGAACTATGGCGTGAGAGATAACTTCATAGGAAATGAAAATCCTTCAACAGAAGCTCTTTTCTCACTGAAAGAAAGACAGTTTATGAAAAGTTGCCACATTCAGCGGTACAGCGTACCCATATACACCGAAAGCGTCAGCTTTGTACATTATACCATTCTTGCTATTTTGCTTTGACTGTGTATCCCGATGGCTCAGACAGACTGCTACTCTAGGTCGATGTAGGCAGTTCCATTAAGGCGGGTAAAGTCACTATCAGCTAGCAAATGTAACTTTGTCAAGTTGTGTTTCACAGCACATTGGGGCCTGTAGAACAGATGAAATTAACATACGACACCAATAGTTACCAATAGTTAGCAGAGGGTCGAAGCCACGCCAGTCTTTATCGCAGTCGAATGTGTTTTGGTACTCAATAAACTAGTTATGTTTTGCCTCCTTCCACAGTAGTAGTAGTTTTACACTCAGTTGATTCATCGTCGAGAAGAACGAATGATCCAAGGGTTAGCACGTCAGTAAGTAGTGGTATCTGTTAGATCGCCATGGCGCTCTAGGGTTTCGACTGGTGGCATGGGTAATGACTACGCAGCAATAACAGAGTGGGAGAAGTTGGACTGAAACATGTCTTCTCATTTCTTGAATTGATTTTCGAACGTTCACCCTGAGTCAGCATCAAAATTGAACTCACCGAGCTGCCCGGCTGCAGAGTCTGTGGGAAATCACTGGCTTCTACCCCAGTGAACGATGAAATGGGCGTCAAACCGTCCTAATTTGAGCTTATTTGAACTGCCTTTGTTGCATTAGTAGAACTGGATTTGTGTGAGAATTAAGTTTCGCATGTATATCGGTATAACCAGAAGAACTAGAAATCCAGAATTCAGATCAGCGTAACAGGTGGCACGTATGTATTCGAATTGGCGTGTATACATACAGCATATGGAATGTTAAAACAAGAGAATAATGAATAGAGCAGCGAATAGAGTATCAGTCATGTTCATCACAATTTGCTATGCTGAATTTGACGTCATGAGTTCGTTTACATTTCATCCTGTTCCTCGGCTTGTTGGTCTGTGCATCATGATGCATCCAATGGAACGGTAGCTGAAGACAATCTGTAATCAGTCAACATATGGTTGCTACAGCTCTTCTCGTAAGATGACTTCAAAACTCCGGAAGGCCATGCTGTATTGTTGCTGTTGGAGTGAATGTATTTAGCCGGAAAAAAAATGCCTGCGATTATTCGGTATTCTTACCAATCACTGTGCGATTTTGTCGAGCCTGTAGAACCTTGTCATACAGTGGTCGGATTGACGTGGTTTTTGGTTGTTTGGACCGCCGCCTCAGGATAACAGTACCAATTGTTTTCAGTGTGCGACAGAATGCTAACTTCATCGATACGCCGGCTAGTGTCATGACGAACCATTGCTTCTGCCCAGGGTTCCACTGGATTAATTTCTCTTTCTGTTGCGCCTCCTTGTGGAGCAAGGCGAGTAAATAAAGAGATCGCACACAGTGTGCCAGTTGTTTTAGAACTCAACAGGGTTAGCTGCGCTAACATGAAGTACTGGGCTAGGCTCGGGGTTAACTTATTTGGGTTAAGTTGAAGTGACGTAAATACAGGTGGTGAAAGTACCTCTTGGGCCAGAAACATTACCACTATACATTTCAGAGTTAGAACAGAATCTGCTCGCCGAAGAAATCGATTTCTGAAAAGTTCAGGGATAACTGTGTCACAATCATACCGACTGTCATACGCAGCAGAACTTTTGGTGCTTAGTGAAGCCAAGAAAGGGTAGCGTTTTCAGCAACCTTGTGAGTAAATTCCTTTATGAAAGGGTAGCGTTCCCTAATTTCAAGGCAGATGAAACCATTAAGCGTTTTCACCTTGTGAGTAAATTCCTTTATGAAAGGGTAGCGTTCCCTAATTTCAAGGCAGATGAAACCATTATCTCAATACCACTCTTAATATCAATGAAACCTCTGAGTGTTCCTGTACTGTTTCCGCTCTGCTTGAGACTTCTCAGACTGTCCTAGCGCCCGGGCATTGTAGACGGGATATTCATACGAATTTTAGCTGAGATTCTAGTCAACACCAGCTTTATTTGCAAGCGAATGTTTATCGCTAGGTATGTACAAAGTGGCAGTCAGTTTTTTCGAAATGGGCTTGGTGGGAGTTCGGGGGAATAAGCCTGCCCGACAAGCCCCAAGAAGGACTAAACGCGTGCTTAGCTTTCCAGCTTTCTCATTGATAATATTTGCAGTATTGGTGTGTACTGTGCCATATTGAATGTCGTTCTGAATGAACCATCAAACGACTCGTGAGCACACTATCAACAATTGTTCCGTTCCCGCAAAGCTGTTTGCTGAATTCCAACAGCAACCACAACTCAGTCGAAATTCACTTATTAAGAACGCCAAAGGGTTCAAAATAGAGAGTTTAAACATGCACACATAAATGACATTTCAGTAAGCTGAAGTAAATCAGGGATTACAAGGAATAACCCCTTAAAACACGGGGAACCGAGGAACGTTTGAGAGCCTGTCATCCGTTCTTGTCAGAAAACAAGATGAACGATCCAACTGGTCTCTTTTTGGAGTGATGGGGATGCGATCTCCATAGAGGAGGGAGCGCACCCTCCGCCAACCATACGATGAGCTAATCGTACAAGCACTCCAGAGTTTGATAATTACGCAGTGATAAACTCGAGATGATTGTGTACTTCTAGCTGTTTGGCTATGGAGAAGCTAACTATTGGGGGTGCGGATGTTGAAGTCTACCATTTTGCTTGACATAGGAAGCTCAATCCAGTCATAAAAAATTCCTTCCAGATGAGGCCGCCTTTGGCCGGTCGTAAAATACTTTTTGGGGGAGAACCAGTCGTACCAAAGGATGTATACCGATGGATACTTTCTGGTAGCCTTCTTCGGGTAAGAAAATTTAGCAAAGTTGTTACCTCTTTAAAGGCTGCTTGCATGGACTCATCATGTTGCTGGCTAGACACATTATTGGTAGAGAAGGAGTAGAAGTTCACTGCACGAATTTAGTGGTTTTTGGTGTGGAAGTCGTTCTCTCAAAAGCTGCCAGTTTCAAGACTGATTTCATTGACTGGGCTATAATAGCACTAAAGTGAGCGGGATGGATCAGTTTGAGGACACATGCTATGTTAAGTACCGTGGATATCTTTATCCGACTGGCACTTAGTTTTGTTTACTAAAATACCGATTTGAGCTGTCGGCGTCAAGGCCAGTTTTATGGCATCATCTTGTTATACACCGCTTAGGTGCATCTCCACTCACCCAGATGAAGCTGCGGGTCATAGTTCTTAAGTGCGTGTAATCACATGATAAGCATGTCCATTTATCAGTGAGCGCCTTAATGCACGTAACTATTCTTTCTGGACTTAGGACTACCTTGCTTACCCGTGGTATGTCTTGAGAAGACCGCTATGCTTACACACTGCCCCGGTCTGGTGAGAACCAGAAAACTCTAGCTAACCGAATTTGTGGCGTTTTCATAGCACCTTATCGGCCCTATCGGATAATGAACAACATTCACATGACTCTTGTACTACGGCGCCGGATTATCCACAGTTACCTGTTGATGTGAAGTCGGCAGGAAACTATGCCATTGTAAAAAAACCTTTCCACTTAGGACTTATATGAGCAAGTCCAGGGAACAGCAAATCTGTCTGTTGCCAAAATTAGACCACTGCAATCCCTTGTTTTAAGGTCATTGAAACGGATACCAGCACCACTGCGAAGTAGAATTACGTCTTCAGTAGTGTATCAACTATTTGAAATATGCATTTGTGCTCTTTCTGAATAAACCGTATGCAACGGTGCAAGTAACATGCGAGATACTATTTTAAAACGAATCAACAGAATTCTAGAGGGGTGGTTATTCCTCGGAGGACGCCAAACTAAGTCGAACCTCTCGGGAAATGAGGCCTCTTTTCGGGGGAGCTTTCTTGAGGACAATGCTGTGTAATAATGTACATGACAAAGTAATATAAGTGCCTTAACATCCTGGGTGCCACTGCTCACGACTTATACACAATGTAAATAAGTGATAACTTAGCATAATATGCACCAAGAAGTGATGTGCTGAGTGACTGAGAACTAATCGTCTACACAAAAATCCAGATATTCCTCGGTGAATGAAAAGAATGCGCTACCCAGCTGAACTTCGCCGCGTTCCTCAGATTGAGCTCAACTTCCCGTTGTCATATGCATTATCAGATTTCGATATCTCAGCAGACTGCCAAAGTAAGCCTTATCCTGTGTACTTAATCGTAGCCGATGGAGAACGCCATTGTATCCTTTCCAAGCAGTAAACTGTGTTTGGAGCATTCTTTCGTGCATTCTTTGGGGCGCACTGGAGTTCATGCGAAGGTTGGGAACAAACCTGCGTTCACTGAGATCAGCCTACTAAATGGAGCCTCAAAACAAGGTTTGTACCATGGTATCAGTTGGAAGAAAAAACGTCTCCTCGGAGACGTCTGGAACGATCTCTGTTGAGATTCTAAAGTGTTCTCTCGAAGGTAATAATTTAGAGCAAGTCTCCTGGTGCCAGAAAGACAAGTTCAAGATTAGAGGGTTGGTTCTTTTTAAAAGTTTTTCTTCCTATCTTTCGTCAGATGAAAATATCCTCTTAAACTGAAAATTTAAACGGTATCAACATACAGTGACTCTCCAAAGTCCTCATTGAGAAACTGAAAATGAAAGAGGAGCTAGTCTATATTTGTTTGTTCATCAGGCTTTAAACTTATATGGCATTGGAAAAAGTTATCGTCCGCGAACACCAAATCTCTTAGTTGTGCCTCTGAAAGGAGGTGACCCTTAGAAAACGCTAGCCTCCAGAATTACCTTATGAAGGATGTTTTCAACGGCAGGTTTGAAGAGCTACGGGGACAGAGGGGAACTCTATCATGTATCATTGATCGTTAGATGTGAAGGACCGTCAGTTCCATGGTGAAGTCGTCTAGCTCCCCAGGGTCATCTGATGCGACGGCAGCTTCCATCGTGACTAAGTAAACTTAGAGGCCATTGATAGCCACAGGCTTTACGGCCATGCAAAAACTGCCATACATACCCAGTATAGCAAGCAACTGAGGAGATTTGGAGGAAATCCAGTGCCATACAGGAGGTTCATTTTGAACAAATTTGTCTGTCTCTTTTGAGCCCTTATTCCTAAGCTTGCCGACCATGATTCAAAGCTCTACTAAGGAAGTTAGGCTGGTGTGGAGCGCATCCTGGTAACTAAAGAGAATTACTGTACCATATGGGAGATTTGATCAAGTGGTTGCGGGTCCACCAAAATCTCTAAGCATACCAAGGCCTTGTCAGAATCAGCAATAGCAGACGAATGGGAACAACAACATATGTGGTTAATGACAACGTGTCCAACATGTATGCATTGTGACGACTCGGATGGTTAAAGTATGCTCGTTCGCTCGAAGTTTAGCAGTTCGGAACGCGTGCAAGGTCACTGCACAAAGATACTACAGTAAGATCCACACAAGCGGATTTGTATTATTCTGCTTAAAACAGACTCAACACTAATGACTTGCAAAGGCGAGATCGCATGAAAATTACGTAGGAGGGTCGGAAGAGGAGACCTGATGGAACAAAACAGCTGAGACTTGTAGTTTTGCCTCAAAAAGCCGGTACGTATCATTTCCAAGTCTGCAAGGCTCTATGCAAACCATCTTTTGTATTGTAGACAGTTTGGGAATACTAAAGCACGCAAGCCTAAAGGGGAAACATACGAAAGCAGGAAGGGGTCGGTTCGTTCCGGGAAATACACATGTGGAAATTTGAATGTGTCGAAATAGGCGGTGACGAAAGTCAATGGATCACAAGTTGGTGGAAGGCAGTAGGAGAAAAACAGAATTCGTAAAGTTGTTTAGGGTTGGTTAAGAATTTTGATGCAACGAATGGGTGGTGTTTGAGAGCATTACGTAAGAGTACCAAGCTGGTTGTTTGTGTTCCCGTAGTCCATGAAATTTTTGTGGTTTTCCGGTTTCCCATGTAAGGAGTTTTCTTAGGGATCTCCAACAAGAGCCTTTGGTTGAAAAATCTAAATGGTAAGACATTAGGATAAAGCTCGAGGTTCGCATTTGGCCGGCACTTAATGACAATAGGATTAGTTCACACGCCATCTGAATAAGGGACAACTATAGAGGACACTGCAACCTACGACCATGTGCGCCGGTGGTCACCGAAACCGCTCAGTATGGATTAAGTCCAGGTACGAGATACATGCCATTCGTGTATGCTTCTTCAGAAGCCACTGTCGATCTAGTGAAGCGTGCTATCACAGGTGTGGCGGTCCCGCAGAAGGTTCATTGTGACGGAGGCGTTCCCACTCCGTCCTCAAGTTTCACACATCTTAGCCCATTGGTTTTTATTTAAAAACTAGTCATATCGACGGCACAATTACGGAAAATGCGTCTTCAGGTTTCTATTTATTGTTGACTAACGGACTCATGGCATCCGGATTGTACTGTGACTGCTCGCCCACAACAGCTTATTGAATTATTCACGGCTAAACTAGCAAGGAGGCCACCACTCTATCCGCGATTTGGGGACACATACGGCAGCGTACATATCTGCCCGTTCCGAGTGCTAGACGTAATCTGGTATCTTAAAGAACACGAGTGATACGTGAGGATGAGTTGATGAAAGAGCAAGCGATAGATTTCGAAAATCATCACATAAATTGGTATATTCAGGTCTGGTTGGACTAAAGTGAGGGCACATAGCACGATGAAGCATCTGTTCAGTTTCTCATGCAATTGATTTCGATCTTGCCACAATGTGTCAGCGTGTTCGTCTGACGATAGATTGTGCATCTTCTCTCCATCGTTTCCTGAATTCCATGTTGCTATTTTAATTGCTTTGCTGATTGTTGAATCGCTTTGAAGAAAAAATGACTCCAATTCGACCTCGTTTTGTCAAGATGATACAAGCTATTATCAACGGTGCATTTTTAATGTTGGTCAGCATAGGAAGTAGCGAAAAATATTTGTTGCCGACGTCCTGTAGAGCGGTATATATTGGCACCATCACGTGCTAGCTGTGTGTGGACGGTACACTGGTCGTATCCACCACATCACTTTCATCTTCGTATTTGTTCTCATGAACTATGAAGAAACTGCGATTTCGCAGCATTTGACTGAGCTGCCAGAGCAGTAAAGCGAATATTTTCCCAAATTCTGACGCTGATTGGAATTTATTATTAAATCCATTAAAGTTTTCAGTTGAAAGACTCCATAGATTTCTGATCTCATAGTGCGATGTATTTACTCGATGTGGGATGATCGAAGTATTTGACCCTTCGTATGTGGTCCATAATGATCTGTGGCACTGATAACTATCTCCGAATTTTTTCCGTACTTCAAGGTTGATTCATTAATGCCACTCAAGCTAACAAATTGATGCAGATAAAACCAGAACAATTAAGTAGTTTGGAAGCTGGAGCTAACATGTGTTGCCCGTTTTTGGAAACATGGTCCTACAACTGGGAGTGGGAAAACAAAAACGAATACGCATATCGATGTGTGCTGGAAAACTCTATCGAAATGAAAAACCAATGCACTTTTAGACTTAACCCACTAATCACAAGGTTGCTGAAAAGTGTTCAACAGCCCATGACCAGCTTTGCCATTCTTTGGGCTCATCAGGTAGGCGCAGTCCCCGAGTTTTCGCCAACCTTATATGGACCTGACGTTAGCTTTATGAAGTCTTGTTAAAGTCCCTATTTTGTTCGTAATTAGACTACTAGTGAGTGGAAATGGTTGTTTAGCGAAAGTTATTTTTATTACCCGTCACTGCTTCAGTCTCAAGGCGGTCAGATAAAAGTCTGTTCTACGCAGTCGCGCGAATGGATTGTCTCCCAGGTTACGTAGACCCGTTTTTCGGAATTTTGTGGTCTATGAAAATGCTATACAATTCGTACTTTTGCAGGAAAAGTAGTCTGCTGTTGCAGAATGCGTTTGCCATGATTCCAGCGACCACATTCACGCCAACCTTATACTGTGCGTTCTACTGCATTTAGATAATGCTCGATCTAACAAGATATTGCTCACCGTTTTTGACGCTGTGAAAGACCGTTAGGCACTTCTCCGTTGACCGAATACAGAGGGCCATCATTTTGACGATGGGCTTCTACAAATTGTCTGGAGGCACTGTCTTGATAATCTTCGCGCGAGGTGTTTCGGAGGTAGGTGCGCAAAAGATATATTTTAGACTGATTTCAAAAAATTAAACATGAATTCATCAACGTCCGTAGTTTTAGTCTACTGCACAATCATGAGAACTCCATAATAGTTGGAATAGACAGTGCCGTCCTCCAGTAGGGAACGCACGTAGAACTTGGTCAATCTGGTCACTTGTACGGCCGATGTCTATTCAACGTCTGTCCAAATCCCTAGTTTTAAATGACATCGTAATAGTCATTGAGCGAGGTAGGCAATCTTGGGATAAATCTATAATATCCCGTTCTACACATTTGAGCAATTGAAGCCAACTTCTTGTCGTTATGAAATCGAGCAGCTGTTGTTTGGCACTCGCCACTTCATTTTCCATCGAATGGTTTGTTCGTTCCATCAAGTGAGGCTAGAAAAAAATTTTCGATTTGAAAAACAGATCCAATAATCAAATGTGATATTGAATGCGGTCAATCTGAATTGTGAATTTCATGCCATGATCTTGCGCTCACAGTTCGGATTCCCAACACGGCAAAACCAACCTAGATTATCGGCAACCTAGATCATCAGGATAACTGAGTCGTATTTGACAAGACCTACTGAATGACTGAACTGAAAGTGAAGTTAATGACAGTATGGCAAAGCAGGATCTGCCCACACCCAACTTTCGAGAGCTAACTATACTCGTATTTGATATCATGTGAATTAATCCCCCCTCCGTTTATCGTTGAGGCTTGAGATTGCTTCCAAAATCTGTCCGAATTAAACTCTTACAGTCAACCATCATTAGGCTAACTAACTATACGGTAACAACGTTGAATTATATGTCCAGCGATCCGAGTCTCCTTATTTGGGAAGCTGGTAGTGGGAACATGTCCTGAAGCACTGCAAATACTGTCCCGAAATATCTAGTGGAAGTAGGCGAAAAAGAATGAGATCCCTGTTGAATATTGCCCCCATTTACATGTTTGAAATTAAGAGAAAATATGAATACGTCCCAGTTGGTGCTCCTCAAGGCGGCCATTGAATGAAATGCCGTTATATCGGACTTCCATTCACTGATTAGTACGAAAGAAATTCCAACTGGTGTCTTCAACTCTGAACGGCCAAACGTTACTGGAGTAAGTGTTTTATTCAATTTACATGTAGTGTGCAACATTGGTCTGCGATCTAAGATAAACGCGAGCTACGCGTTATGTCCCTATGATAATGTGGCTGCCTAATGGAGCCTCATTACAGGCAATGTACCATGAAATTTGTTCGATCAAACTAGACAACGTGCACTCTGCTTTTGAGAGAAAAGTATATATATATATATATATGCCTGAAAACATCACAAACGGTAGATTCAGCTGAGTTCCAGGTGAGTCTCTCGAAAAACCAAATTAGTTTGCAGATGAGTGTATTTCGCTAAGTTCGTGCAATTTGGTTTCAAGTAGAACAGAAGGTTGATGGAAACTCGGGGACTGCGCCTACCTTATGAGCCCCAAGAAGGGCGAAACCTGTCGTGGGCTGTCGACGAATTTTCAGCAACCTTATGAGTAGTGCATTACGAATATACATGTATCACGATATCTCTCTCGAATATCGTAACGAGTGAAACATGAGGTGGCCTGGTGCAGCACATTCAGTTGCCTGGAAACATCACAAACGAGTGATTCAGCTGAGTTTCAGGTGAGTTTCTCGAAAAACCAAATTAGTTTGCAGATGAGTGTATTTTACTAAAAGCATATCAAGTTCTTCATGGTGTGGTAATTTGACCGCCTGGTTGACAGGAGAAACTCATATTCACCTACTTTTTCGCGGATTATCGCTTTCAGCAGTGGAATACAGAGGTCGCCGACGTACGATGGGTTGCTTGCAGTTTTTTGTTTCGTGTCTAGTAAAAGTCAGTCTTTGGTGGTAGATCAGATGGCCATTGATCCGTTTGCCAGGCTCGAAAGTTTGCGTAAACACGTTTCGTCACCATTCGTGTGGAACTAACCCAGGATTAGTTACAAAACATCTTCAAACAAATTGCCAAATTCGGTGAATAGATCAAGTCATCTGATCTACGGTCAACTAACGCACTCAAGTGGCGAGTATTTTGATATGTTACAGGACGTAATATTGTCATTCTTTCCCGTTACTCTAAGCTTTCGGTGATACACGTAGCAGTTAATATTGTACGGTGGTTTGATTTATATCCTCGGCAATTTGAAATCGAAATGAAAAGTTTTATCTCGACTAACATTGAAGAACGGGCGTTTTTATTCCGCTCGAGAATACTCGTAACTTTCCACTATACCACTGATTTACGAGAGGTCAGATGATAGTGAGTTTGAGCGTCTTGAGTAGGGCCCACTTATTCGTCGAATTGTTAGAAAGCATGTTAGAAAGTATTTCTAAAGAAAAATGATACTTGTTTTTGATTTTTCTATGTTAAACCCGGTTGAACAAATTCTGTACTTAAGTGGGGAAATATATTCACTTTGGAATTAACTTGAAGCTGGCGGAATCTCAGTCAAATACCAGCCGAACCTCTAATTTGTGACTATCTATGACGGAATGCGATGCACAAGAACACACCTTGTCTCTTTTGGAACGATAGCAAAAGCATCGGGTTATTTTTCTGCCTAAACACCACGTTACCCCTTGAGCTCCAAAAAGGGTGAAACCGGTAGTGGGTTGTCGAAGAGTTTTCAGAAAACCTGTGAGTGGTGTGCTATCTCTATATAATGTATTGTGCTATCTCAAAAAAATAACCGAAACATGAAGCGGCACATTCATTCGTAGAAGGACACGTGAACGAGAGTTTCAGCTGGGTTTCAGGTGAGCCTTCCATGTCCTATTTAGGTTTAAGTAGAGCATAAGCGTCAAGCACTTTTATAAAGCGTTCAGTCGTTTGTTTTCGACCGAGTAGGACATTTTCATACAGCAATTTCAGCTACCTTGGTTAGGACCCTAGCTTACATTCCTAAGCGAAACAAACGCATGCAAACGATAAAAGACGCATCACTGTCTAAACTTGTGTAGTTCATCCCCTTAACTTGCCATAATCGTGCCCGATTTTGGCCACTGGACAATTTGGACAGTCCACAGTCTCTAGCAACCAAATTATACCCCACATTTTGTTCGAACTTTATGTGTGCCTCATGAACGATCGCTGTCGGTGAAAGGAAGGCATTTGCTGCGGAGTTGTTCATTAGAGAAACACCAACTGAACAGTTACAGACTAGTGGACAGGGGAGCAAAACCTCCATGCGTATCTTGCTTACAAAACTGAATATCCATCTTCTCCTTGAACACGTCTTCCTGAATTTTCCTAAATATTCGTTGACTGTTAGTCAAATTCCGTAATAGATATCACTTTCCAAGAGATGTGAAGACACTACTCGCATGCCTCATCAGTATATCCACCGTTACATAGGTAGTGGCATTCTATAGGCACTTTTTGAGATGAAATAGACAGCATCCGTTTTTCTTACTGGAATTGCGCAACCAAACTTGCTTCAAAAATTTGCTTACCAAATGTCAATTCGTAGACGAAAGTCAAAAGATTAACCGGCACAAAAAGTTCTGGTCCAGAAGATGACAGTTTTGTTGTTTCTTGCTATCCTTGATATTGTCGTACTAAAGTTGACTGAAAACTATAGTAGTTTGACAGTGACGGACAGCTCTCTGAAAGGCCATCAGAAACCCCTAACGAACTGTACTCCAGCCAAATTCATTCAGTATGCCTC
This sequence comes from Opisthorchis viverrini, assembly GCF_000715545.1. Classification (NCBI taxonomy): domain Eukaryota; kingdom Metazoa; phylum Platyhelminthes; class Trematoda; order Opisthorchiida; family Opisthorchiidae; genus Opisthorchis; species Opisthorchis viverrini. The sequence goes on along the minus strand of NW_008751885.1, from coordinate 361,760 downwards.
CGATACGCTGTAGTATTGTGTTTAATTAAACGTTACGCCAAAAAGATGAACACAGAGGGAGAGTAAACAAGAGACACAAATGAGTATGAAGCCCCGGAACAAGACAGAGCATGAGCTAGACACAGCACATAAAGCAGATATACGACACACAGACGCCTGTAGACTAACTGTATGAAAAGAAGGCTCAAATGTATCGAGGTGCATCTCTAGATTAGGAAATTCTCTAAGTGAATGTGATTTACAAGGGTTGTCTAATGCTTCAGCTGGTGTGATATTCGGGATAACAGTCTATTTTCTTGATTAAAAAAACACTAAAAAGTCTGCTGGAAACTTGTCAGCAACCAGCGACCGGTTGTGCTCAAGTTAAAATTCATCAGATCGGTACACTCCCCAGGTCTCAATCAACCTTGTGTTTTACTTGAACCTAACTTGGACACAATTGTCAGATATACTGAGGCGTGTGAAGCACCGTTACCCAAATTGCACAGTCCTATGAGAATGCTCTAGCAGTCTCTTCCAGTTATAAGTTTCGGTGCCACAGAAATTTGAGGCAGGGTGTGTCCACTCTCCCCACTACTATTCATTATGGCCATGGATTGCCGAAACTAGGATACCAGATCCATGACAACTTGGTGGATGGTTTTGCCTTTGTTGACGGCTGGATTGTGTGCAGAAAGTCAGGCTTGTCTTAAAGAGGAGTTTAAGGCTGCTGAGGTCGGTTTGGAAAGGACCGGTATGACGATCAAAGTCCGAAAAACAGAGGCTAAAAGCCTCAAGCTACTACGATCTTAGTCAAGCCGTTTTCCTCGGCCGAGGAACTCATGAGTCCTCCGGGTCCGACGGACACCGTGACATATTTGGGCGTTTCCTTCACTTCGAATTGAGAAGAGTCTGCGACCACTGATAACATCTACGGGAACTGCTCCATGAGCTAACACATGCTCCATTGAATCCCCATCAAAGAATTGAGATCACGATTCTCGACGAGGCTTTTTTCAGAAATGAATCTTTGCCCCACAAATGTGTGCCTATTTCAACCCAACGTTTGTGATCCGATGATTCCTTGGTCAATTGTCAAAGATTTCTTTTTGGTTTGAAAGCTCATTTTAGTTGCCATTTGGACCATACATTCTAGTTACCTGTCTGGTGGGAAGTACTTGAGAGGACTCTCTTTAGAAATACAACTCTCGCAATGCAAATAATCTTCCAGATGTAATTTGTTCTCAAAGTACACTGTCTGGAGGCCACCCTTTACCTAGCTTCGCATCCATGGGCTGGATCGTTAGCACCGTCTTTGTAGTTTTGATTTTCGGAGCGCTAGATGTGCTACTTTGGCACGTAAACACATCTTGACCAGCGGACTGAAGATGGCGAGAAGAAACGGCAGCACGCGTTACTATTGACCCCACTTTTTTATGGTGACGGATTACCGGCATCAGGGGTCGCTGTTTCATATAATCTTTACGTCTCACTGAGTGAGTTTGGTGACCAAGTTGGTGGCACCACTTCGCGATTGACGAGGTAAAATTTCCGCCATTTTTTCACGCCTGTACGAAGGATAGAAATCTGCTCATGTATCAGAACCTAAACTAAAGGGTAATTACTGTAGTGGAATTTGTGTTCAAAAGTCCAGCCATTTGTATCCAGACGCTTAAGCAATCAGTTCTTTTGGGTGATAGGTTATCAAGTCCGTTCTGATCCCGGTTTAGAGAACCAAATGATCGTTTATTTATGAAATACTGTGAGTGACTCGTTGGTCGTCACGGTGTAGAAGGCTCAGAAAAAACCTTTGCCAAGGAAAATATTTTTATGGAACAAGCCGCTCAAATTTGCTATGACCTTTTCAAGAAGCATCTCCAAGAAACACATTGCTGGAAATTCCAGGTTCCCAAAAAAAGCACAATACCATTTGATTGACTTGCTGACAGCTGGAATCAATAACGCTGCCTTTTTCCCGTCTTTCAACACACGTGAACGCCTCCTGACTTGCCTAGATCTAGTTTGGTGTATGGGTGGTGGTCTGGTGTAGCCAAACTAATTTTCATGGAAAGTGAAGGAGGCTCAGCAAAGTAATAGAGTTTTATCGATTTTCCGGTAAGAAAATATGGCATCATGTTGCTCTTTCTTCGAGTATTGTTAAAAAGCAGACAGATAACTAGTTTGCGATAAGAATCGACGGATAGTATGCAGGTTCATCATAAGCCATTCGCGTGTCTGGCGCATGCCGTTTGGTCAGGTTGAAAAGTTTTAGGACATTCTGAACATCTATGGTGGATAAGAGAATTTCATTGGTCATGTTCAGGAGACACGGAAAACGGTTCATATCGGTCGATCTTTCTGGACGAAGTGTGAAGTCCGGCGAGAGTAAAGTTGTGTAAGCTGTCTGTGAAAATATTCCTGAAAGTGGCAGTCAGAACTGATTGGAGGAGGTAATAAATATAATCGGACTATGAAATTCAGTTATCCGCAGCAGACCTACTGGTATATTATTACTAGGCATCATGGTCCCTTGCTTTCAATGGAACCACGTTTATCAAGTTTTAATGCATTGCGCACTATGCTAATTGGTACTCAGTCAAATTAGTATAAGATCCATGATGTATCAAGTAACATTTAACTCTGCAAAGACCAGAAGTGTGATTCCAAACGACAATGATCGTGAGTAGAAACTGATGAATAGATTTCGGTGTTATTCCTTGAGGATATAGCTTCGTCATGCTTCTCACAGTGATGTAAATTCTTAAGGAGTTCTGTTTGATTTCATTACACATAAACCGATAACCGCATTTGTTCCAATGGATAGTTCAATGTGGATGCATTTAAGGCCCGAGCTTTGACAACCGCCAATTGGTTTTGCTAGACAAAACTTCTTGCCGAGTGCTGTTATTTCCTGCGTTCAAGATATTACTGCTGTCTTGAAGAAAGTAGCAGCGCTACTCTGAAAATGCTCTCGTTACTCACTTTTCTTACAACACTACCACTTTCATGCAAAAAAGCTTCGCTCCGGCTCTTTTATCGCCAAATTGAGAGGTAAAAATTGGGTTTTACATTTTAGAATTAGTCACAAGTTTTGACCTAACCAGCATAAAACAAGTCTAATATCATTCGTTTTATTAACAACCATCCGACAACCCCAGAAGCTTCGATCGCCTTTGGTAACAGTGCTAATACTAATTCGAGTGACGGGTTTGTGGGCCCACCGACTAAATGAACTGTTCAAGTACGGTGCTCAGGTCAATCTTGTTAATCCTTGTTAATATGTGCCCGGTGTTTGCCGTTCGGCTTACTCATTTTAGCATCCACTGGACGCTTGGAATATTGAAACTGCTCTTCCGGTCTAAGTGAGCAGATGTGCAGTACTTCCTGCCCCGTGTTCTGAATATGCTTCAGATGAAGTTGGCGGTCACAGGGTTGAAACGGCTGATGTGTAGGGCAGACGCGCATACGACAAACTGCGCACCGATGAATTGGATTATTCAAGGAACATAAACAAACAAAACATTTATAAGTGGCAATGTTTAATTAATGTGACTGATGGTTGAAATCTTCCTTCCATCCAAATATCTGTGATGTGCCAGTGTTTCGGTAAACAAAACTTTGATGGCATGATAATCAGTCAAATAGAACACCGATCAATGAGATGCTTTTCTTTGATGTGCTTATGTAATTGTACTCTTTGGAAGTGAATACCCCCAGAAGACATCATCGCCTGAAGCCGGTCTCCTCACGTGCATACTACAAAAGAGAACAAAGATACATCGAATCTATAGGTAAATATTGTTGTTTGTGGCAAATAAAGACAAAAATTCCCACGTTATTTATCAATAAGATATTAGTAGATAGGATGAGAATTGAAATTGTACCTTTGCTTTTATACAAAGAGGCAATGCTTTCATCTACCGGAGCACCAATTATACGATTCCGCGTCTTTTTTGTGAGGAAAGCCAAACACTAAAACGATAACTGGGAAGTCTGGTGATTGAATGTATAGTTTACATTGTCCTGAAGAAAAAGAGAATTGCAACGCAAGTCAAGGCAAGACCCAAACTCATATTTAATGTTGTTGAGAGAGAAACACTGGGGACAGGACTAGAAATCACCTACTCGGACCATTGCTAACGCTTGATAGGAAGGTAAATTTGAGCAATATTTGTTTGTCTAAGCGTTTTATCGGTTCAAGACCAGCTGCAAACGCCAAATTTCGCTCTTGTTCCAAATAAGATTTCTCAGAAAGTTACCTATTAAAGGTGAACATCGTAGCCGGATTCGACAAATCTAGTATATAGTACTTTCGACCTCGAGAGGGGGGTTAAATAGATCAGATGAGGCGCGCTAATTTTAACTTCTATCCTAGTTTGTTGCGTTTTTACTTGCTATGTTTTGTGGTTAACCTTCAAGTCGTTTTATCAAGGCAGATGACTACTCGGTTATGTTTCGGGATCTGAATTTAAATCAACACAAAGCTTTTGAAAAGTGAACATGATGTTGTTTTAATCCAATGAACTGGTTAATAATGACGCAAGATTTATAAGGAAGAAGTATCGGTAATTTTATCAGTGATCACGAACACTGCACATCTCACTCATCTCGGAGGAAAAACCAAAATTGAGCTGTCTCGGTAAAAGTTTGCATGCCGCTGCTGCTGTCAGCTAAATGTACAACTTTACACAAACATATTTACACTATCTGGTGTTACTCATCCTCCAACAGGTGAAATTTATACCACATGACCAAGTGTTGCTTGTTGATCGGGTGGCCGTTGCTCTATTCACTGAGCTCAGTAATAAATTCGGAAACGTTTTGTTACCTAACAGAGAGACATCATCACCGTTGGTTGTTGATCAGGTGGCTGTTGATCTGTTCGCCGAGCTTGGCAATTGGCTCGCAAACGTTTCGTCACTATACGAGGAGACATCATCACTGCACGGTTGAGTCAGGTAGGCTTATTTTTTGACTTGTCCACATGACAGCGTTGAATGTATTGACTCAGTGTCGCTGAATCAGGGGAACACAAGCAAAGGTTCATGTAACTTGACTGGGTACTTTGCTTTTCTAACCTCTAATCGGTTAGGCACAAAGTGGATGCTTTTGAAGATAAGGTATTTCTCCAGGTGAACCACGTTCGGAGGTCTAAAGATTCACGTGCATGTTTCTCTGTTCACGAATGGAAAGCATTTCTGGAGGGAAGCCACTCTCGCATAGAGTGTCCACAGTAACACGCCCGTTCAACCGCGTGTTTCATTCAGTAGAGGTCGGGATAAATTAATATATTTAGCTATGTTTAGCTATTTTACCCAATTGTAAATGAATAAACAAATAACATGTAAACGATGAAGTCGAAAATAGGCTAAAAAGGTGTGTATCATGTGGATTCAGTCTGAATGTGGACCAGTCTATTTGTTCACCCCAACTTCAAGATGATCAAAAGCACAGCACCGTTCGGAAGGAAAGAAAACTGGCTTTTTGTCTGTATGCACTGCCGTGGTGCACTACCGTGCACTACCGTTCCCTAGCAGAGAACATTACAGAGATAGAGTCGTTTCAGTCTTTTCTGCAGTTTCTTTGAAAGGCCGCATAATAAATGTCAAGATTGTCGTCCAACCAATCATTGTTTCTTGGCTTCCCTTGTCTTTGTTTACTGAGCTCATCCAAGCATTATAACAAGATATAAATGATGCCCATGACAGACTCTTGGTAACTGCTGCGTCGGATGTCTCTCGTTTGCGTTCCCCATGAGTTTTGCTCGCTTATGTTTTCTTATCTTTGTTGCAAGTCTCATTCGGCAGATTTGTTTTAAATATTAGCGCTCCGCTAATCAAAGTGGACATTGGCTAGAAGCTCACAACCTCTTGGATAACTATCTCAAAAATCACAAAAACTTAGTTGCTACTCTGATTTTTGTTTGCGTCATAGGATTAGACGGTGAAATCTCGTTAGGATCGAAGTGTCACTTTCTGGTTTGCCGAGGATGCTGTATTACTCAGGACATCTTGAGAAAATGCCATATAATGGATGGTACTAGGGCACAAAAGGAGACTGGTGAATAGATATGTGTAATGAGAAAATACCAATAATAATAAATAATATATATATACATATAATATAAAGTTGAGATAATAATAAGAATTTCTAGTAAACACTAGGGTTATCATGTAGAGTAACATTGAGTTATTTCATACTACTATTCATCAGACGACAAAAGTTGTCAGAATTTTGGGATGTTTTGTTTAATTTCAGTTTCAGAACGGGTACCACGCTGGATCGAAGATAGGAGATCAATGCAAGGCTGGCCCTCACAATCCGCACTGTATGTCAATATTTAGAGTTGTAGTAAGGTAGATAGTACACCCACAAATTGTCACAGACATATTTAAACAGTCGCGCATCTGCAATGCTGCTGAGAATCAGGGATGGCAAACTAGGTCCGATTAGCAGTGTATCTTGATGATTGCTTGCTAGAATATCGCCCATTGTCGTCACTCATTATCTTCAAGTAGTTACTATGCCAACCGCTCAGACATCCCTACAGATTTACAGAAGATGTACTGAGTTGACAACCATAAATATTAGCATTCCAGACATATTTAGATAAAAGGAGTGCGCATAAAATATGCGAAGATATCTTAGACAGGCCGGTACTTTTGGTGAGTGGAATTAAAAATGATTGATATAGCACTAGGTTTATCCTGTGACTTCAGGAACCGAACAAAATCATCACATCACAGGGGCAATTGTGGTTCGGGAAGACTAGCTACACAGCTCAGATACACATAGTATAATTAATTCGTGAGACCTATCAGCTGAGCTCATCCTTCACACCATATGAAGATCAAGTTGGAAAGGAGTTCCAGTATGAACGGAAAAAAGTGAGACTACAGTTGTGATTTTCCTATAAGCTATAGGTCTGCGACTGAGGCTGTACAAGTGTCGAAACACATGGTTTCTTCCCTGAATTCATGTTCCTATGTTCCCAGTCGCCACATTTGCACCGACAGTGGTCGAAAAATGCTAGTCAGGAAGGTGCGTACGGAAAATAGCCCTTATGCACATATTGGCGGTCGCTGAATCATCAAGTTGTAATGATTAGAGCATACTAAACCCAAAGTAGTTGAAGAGTAGTGCCAGAGAAGCTGAGTACCCCAGTCGTTTATTATGGTTGTAGGAATAAATTTCGAGCAACCGATTCAAATTTACTGAGCGTGTTTTGAGATCATTCAGCCGTCCGTTTGAACTTGCATTGCAGGATTTACAAGATAATAAGAATAATAATAAGAATAATAAGAATAATAAGATAATACTAATAATACAAATAAAAATACGTTTGGGTGAAACTGAAACAAGGAGAATAAGTGGTTTAGAAAGCTTTTTTAATCACCATTTGTCCTCCAAGATCTAGATTGGTTCCCAGGATCTGTGAACATATTTTGGTGCAAAGCAACAACCGGTTATCGATACATGGTAGTCAGTTTCTAGCTGTTTAAACCTGTAAATATGGGCGTACATAGAGCGTAACACACTGAAAATAAACTAGGCGTGGTTTGCTTGTTGAAGATCAGGAAAGACTCATGAGTGATTTGATACACATTCACTGCTCACTACTGACTGAATGGTGTACGCATAGTTCGTAAATCACAACTCACTTGTACGGATGGGAAAGCGATGCCAAGTATAAGTACTTCTGAAGGAATGAGTTCAACAGATAGGCGAAAAAGAATCTAGTTTCTTAGTCCCTAAGCGTTCTAACAAGTGTATACAACATAATGTTCTTTTTACACTGAACATATTGACCCACAGCTTTCTGTACGTGTTTGCTATCCACTTTATTGTCGGCTTCATAGGCCTCAGTAGAGCTTTCAGAGGTTTGAATTTTGTACTGACCACTCTGTATTGTCTAGAAGGTGAGTACGGTGCGATTCTGCGCGGAATTTAGAACCCCACTTGTCAGCTGAAACAGCCATGTGGAGCCGATAATTTACCATATCACAACATGCTTTAACTCACCACATATCCTCTATTCATTTGATTGACACTAAATTGTTAGTGGTTGCTGTGAAATTGAAATTTTCTCAGAAAAGTTTCATTTCAATCATTTAATTTTGGCTAATTTCACACAGGAGTAGTTTACTGTTTACGAGCACCGCAAAATACACCAAATCTATCCGTGTTATACCTGGTTCCCTTTGTTTTGGGAAATAAAAGTATCTGCGGAAAGTGTAGGATTTCAGTATTCAGTGGCTTAGTTAGGGAAATTTGTGCAGCAATGTGCTTTTACCGAACCTGATAGGTTCGGTAGGTACAATTAATTTTTAATTCGGCGGCTGCATCGCAGTTCTTTTATTAGGTAACATTTGATTCTGCAGATTACTTGAATAAGATTAACGAAGTTAACCATAAAGCATACAATTTAGTGAGATGCTGACCAATCTGTGCATATCAGATTATCTGGAATGATTTTTCTGGTCCACAGGGTCTCCTTATTTCTCTAAGCAGCTTCTTGTGAATAGGCCGATCTGTGCTTTTCCGAATTCCTCCATTTTGTTTCATCTGAAATTACTGCTATGGAAAAAGCCGTTGAGTTTTGCCGCTCAATATTGCTCTTCGACATTGATGAGCCTCCAGGTAGGTCGACAAAATTTGTTATTTTGCTAAAATTCGAAACAAATCTCAGCATCAGTCGAATAATGTTGTCTCGGTTTGTCAGTCTACTCATCTCTGAATCGGTTCATCTACTTCCGCACTCTTTCATCCGTTTTTTCAATGGCCAACAGTGACCGCCTTAGTTATCCTGAACTCCCATCACACCGGTTAAGTCTATCGGGCTCTTGGCATAACAGTCTCGATTTTTCGAACAATTCCTAACGCCATTGTGTCACCAAAAAGTATGTTTTTACTCGACATCGCGAAAAGGTTTGGTGGAGAGACCATCTTCTCTTCTTAGTACTGAAGATGGCTGATCAATAATTCCAGTTAAAGTCTGGCTTGGAGAGGTATTTCTTAGAATAAACTGGGAAGAAGTAAAGATGTTTCTTATTGACAATGTCCGACCTTCTACTTTCCAATTTTAACGTATTCCCCTGAAAATATCGAATAGTGAGCGACTTAAAAGCTGAGGATGAGCGTAAGGAAGAACGATCATGTGTGAAGATTGTGAATAAAACTCAGCTGCTGAAAATTTCACCTATTTCAGAGAAAACTGCTTTGTAATCATTTGTGATGTCTGAACACTTTCAGATTTGTAACCCAACATTGCATTTTCAGCAACTGTTCACTGATTGGTTCAGTCCAGAGAGAAGCAATGCACACACAGTAAATCCATTTGAGGCGGAACTAAGCGGAATTGGATAATTCCGCACGAGAGACCACAGCAGCTGTCAATTTCTCAGCATGACCAGTAGACCAAATCAGGGACTACACACCCAACTAGCATAATTCTTACTTGTCTGAGTGCATTTGATTGCAGCTGAAGCACACAAAGACAAAAAACTTTCTTAATCGGAAGAAGAACTATTGCACGTTTTACGGGTTCCATTTTGAATAGAATTCGAGGGAGGTGAACCGGTTTCATGTATATCTTTTATTGATTATGGCATGGGGAGATTCGATAACTTTCAATAGGTAATTTTTCTTGTCAGTGAATCCAGTCTGTGCTGAAAACCTGAGACACATTCTACAACTGTTTCATTCATACTAGGAATTATCAACAAGACGTAGCTCACGAACCTCGAAGATTTTTGAACTCGCGATCTCCAGATTACTGTTTTAATACCTCACCGTTCGGTCATGAGCGGCCAGTCAGCCCGAAATTAGACAGAATAGCGCGACTCATCCTGTAATCACGGCAACCACATCGCGTAGTCATGCGTTGATTGGCTCCTAGAGCTGCTACTCCCCAGAAGGAAGTTTCACCCGCCTTGTGCAGTTAATCTTTTTCTGAGCATATAGTGGTGTGAGGAGACTCGGTATTTTCAAGACTCAATGAAAGCAATCTCAGTCTCGTCGTTTGTCCCAAGCGATTACAGATACTTTGATTTCGTTGCCAAGGCTTTGACAGAGTGGAGATGGTAGGGTAGAAGAACATAACTGACGGTATTAAATAGAACAAGAAAAAATGAATTATAAAAACAAACGGCAAGATCCTTTTGTGGAAAGCTTCATCCAAGTTCAACTAGAAGAACATTTCATGATGGGAACTCTGTGATCTTTTTAAAACAGGTGAAACAGAACATATCTCCAAGGTTCCTTCCAAGTGGGCAGGCAGGCACATACTCCAAATAAAATAAAGTTGGAGCTTAGCTTTATTCATCTCTGTACGGACGTGCCAGGCACTGCCAAATAGATGAATTTTAAAATGGCTGCCGAAGGAAGTGTGGAATGAAAATGGCAGCGATGCGTATGAGTACATATCAGTTTTTAGTGCCGTATCCGCCAGACTCCCAGCCTTCATTAATTAATGTAAAAAAAGCCAAACTCTCATCCACCGCACGCACTTAAATAATAAACTTGAGATGGTTAGTCTGATGAAGCTTATTTTACAGGAATGTCTGACGTAGACGAGCGACCTGTTTTTATGCTCTATGTTGACGTCTGTGTGTAGAGGATCAGACAGTCTTTCCTTCCTTTGGCAATGGTAAAGATTCCTCGGCAGAGTGAAAATAACGTCAGCAAATTTATGAATGTGGCCATCAAATGGTCTTACATTTTTAACGTGCATTTTTAACAGGATTTCAGATAATCCAGCTGACTGCTCTACACCTCACATGAGGATCCTTGTTGTCTAGGGGAACTTATGCTGGCAAGCAGCAGACTGAAGACATACGTGGGTTTACGCAAGACCGTATTCGTTTTAACGTAATCCATTCCTAATAAGCGGATGCCGCATTCTTGCCGATCCCCGTTTGTGCTAATTTGGGTAAAATTTAACAGAGAATGAGTGAATTTAGTGAACACAGCCTACTCAATATTGTCGGTTTTCGCGGATGGTTAAAATATCACAACTTTGCAATACACTACTCAGAAATCATGCGCAAATTTAGCGTGGAGTTTACAGGTACACATGGAAAAAAGATGAGCATCTGAAAATTTCGTGAAAGTGAACTGAGCTGATAACATGTTTCTGCCGCCGGGGTAGGCTTACTGCTAGCTTGTCACATCGGGGAATATACGTTTCAAATTACAGCCCTTATTGCACACCAGGACAAGCTCCATATTCTCCTTAGTGGATTGTTTTAGTCCAGGCGATCTCTCAATACAAAATGATATCAGAGGGACACCACGTGAGGTAAAACTGTTGAGCATAATTGCCGTACTCCATGGTCCTTCAAGTGCGATTACAGAGTAGCGAAGTCTTGGCTAGCTACCTTACTGAGCTGAAGTAATGTATCATGTTTTCTGATATTTGTACCTAACTTATGTTTGACCTACTCGAATTTAGTTTTAAAGCTTCTACTTGGCGTTTCTCGCCTCAAGACGAACTTGTTATGTAAACATGTGGAAGAAAAACCAGAGCAGTTGGGATCATTAAGAATGTATGTTGAGGGTACAGTATTTTTTGTTTTTGTTTTCCTGTTAGATTTGGTCTGAGACAGGAAGTTTATCTAAACTCATCACGGTTTACAACATGCCCATCACAGATGAATGCTTTTCCGACGACGCACATTGGTTTCTATGGATAAATTGATTCGGTTTTTACTTTTATTGCCTGAGGAGCAATAAATTAGTCTAAAACGAGTTCACCCTGCCAAAAAACATAAATTAATTAACGTTTTTCATCCTTGACAAAGAAGTGTGAGACGCGGTAGCTGATGCGACCTTGGATCACTTACCATTTGATGCTTGATAACATATAGGAAATCCAAGATAGCTTGTCAGGTGATAAAATAAATGGCAAATCAATAATCAAGTAGCGCTCACTAGTAATGGGAAGCATCGTTTATGAAAATCTGAGCGGTACCCTCCATTCATTAGTTCTGCTGTCAAAAAATAATCGCCCAAAACGCTGCTCGAAATCGTGATGATCAAAGCACACGACCCACATTTTTGTAAAATGATTTAGCACAGCGACAACTGTGCTCAAAACATTACAGTGTCAGATATTTTCTCCACTTCTCCGCACTACGTAAAGTTCTGAACACGACACCCTTGAAAAAAGGCAGCTCGGAAAACTTCAACCTCGGGGTAATCTACCTCCTGGGATATTTCATTCTAAGACTTAACTATCTGAGGTAATAGTGTGTTCCCCAAAATGTAAGCCTGTGTTTGAAAGCAAAAACAGCAATTTATCTTACACCTGTATCCAACGTTGGAGTTCTGAAGGCGGATGATGCAAGGAAAGTACAACTTCCACAAATAAACAGTGTTCACTCAGTAAATCGAATTCAACTTTTGTGGGTGTTTTTGCATGGCGTATAACAGGGCCTGCTTTAGGCGAAAAAAACCGTTTGTTTCTAGACACCACAGGAAATGAGAAGGGTAATTGATTTCGTCGTTGCTTGTCGGCTGACTGAAGTTCCATCAATTTACTTGATGGGACCAATGGTTTTTTTCTAGCTTTCGCTTGTCTGGAAATTGAGACCAAATTAAGCTGACTCTTTACAACGCGTGATGGGAAAATTGACAGAATCGCCAGTCACATTAACCGATAGAACTCATTTGACATCCGAAAATGAAGTAGCAACCCCTTTCGATTTTTTCTCACCATTTGAATCGGATTGATAGTAAACCCATGAACAAACTCAAACTCCACGGTTGGCTTGCTTGCTCTTACCACCTATCAGGGCTTACATAATCACACATTAATCGCTGTCCGATACCTGCAACTTTTGGCTGGGGATTGGGCTGTCCACTTTTATGTTGCCACTTGCCCCAAGAACAGTGGCATAGAATGATACATGGTTTGACCGCTACTTGTTCGTTCTTTTGAGCAAATGTTTAGAGATCCGATGATGAAGTGCTTCCTAGATTATCACGCTCTGTTCGTGGCATGATTTTCCACATTAATCGGAGTCCTGTTGATGGTTTAATGGACTTTAGTTTTCTGATGATACGAGTGGATGAATTTCTTCGCGGAAAAGTTTGCCCACCACAAAACTATGCAGTTTATCGAGTCAGTCAACGCGCGTCTTTTAGTCACGTATGAAGATCGAAATACAAAAGCTCCGTTAAAAAGCCAAGTCACCATCACCAAGCACACATTTGGAAGCGTTCGAGAATATCAGGGTTGAGACCTTAGGACTTTCGTGGGGACGAAAGAAATACTTGCGAGGAAAACAAAAGCTGACCAACCGTGTGACCGAATTTCGATCAATAGTGGTGATCTGTGTTATTTATAGGGCCTCCTGGAATCACGTTCAGAGAATCCTTTGCTTTTCCGACGGGTCAGCTCTACACTGTAGGTATAAGGATACTGAAGATGGTTCGAAATGTCTTGCATCACTTCAGTTACGGCGCTAGTTCTGTTCACTCAACCACGAGTCGCCTTAAGCAAAATTTTCTCTCAGTGATAGGCCGCCAAATATGGTTCACGTTTGAAGACACCATTGGTACTCTTTGTAAGGACCAAGCGTGAAAGTGCCTTCTTTTTACCGATTAAACGCTTTGTGGTTTGTTCATAGACAAAAAGTTTATTTGAACTGTCCTAGCAATGGCTGATGAGTAGAGTCATGTGCGGTGACAGGAAAGGTTTATGCACTTCACGTTTCTTGCTGAATGATAGTGTTTAAAAAATCCACTACTATGGTGTTAACGTACAATTCATGAGCTGACGTGCGCATCAGGTTCCGGGCTAAAACCCCTCTACTAGCATGACTACACCGTAGTGTGTAGTCGCTGAACGATGGGATGAGGTGACGTTGGATTCCACATCTAGTGTCTGGTATGCTTATAGGACCGGTCATCCTTTATTTGGGGTAATGTGTGCATTTTTACAGCGTAAATGCCAAAGTTGTCTTCCCAGCAACGTTTTCAAGCCAGTATTGCTGGAAGTAGCTGATGGGCTTTCCTGCATCAACTTGACCGAAATGAATGGAGCAGACGTTTTCCGTTCCAAGTTCCAAGTTCAAGTATTTCCACAAAAATGGGTGCAGAAGAAAATAGTATATGAAGTTTCAGCACACGTAGCTGGACAAAAAAATTGAATAACGCAATGGCAATCTGCAAAAAAGTCCTATTAAGGCACTCTCAATCTAAATGAAATAGGAATTCCGTCAGTGCACTACACATATTTTCATTCTCATTACAAGGAGCATTTCAGTAGTACAAGGTGAAATCACCTAAATGTCATATAGAAAAGCGATCAGGCAAAAAAGTCCTATTAAGGCACTCTCAATCTAAATGAAATAGGAATTCCGTCAGTGCATCACACATATTATCATTCTCATTATAAGGAGCATTTCAGTAGCACAAGGTGAAATTACCTAAATGTCATACAGAAAAGCGATCAGGAACAGGATGGTAAGCATCATAAGAAAAACAGGAGTTTGTTTATCTGCCCCGGTCAGTAGTACAAGGTGAAATCACCTAAATGTCATATAGAAAAGCGATCAGGAACAGGATGGTGAGCATCATATGAAAAACAGGAGTTTGTTTATCTGCCCCGGTTTGAGCAGCAAATAAGCGGTCCAGGCTGAAGTCGTAGTGTGATGCCCGAGAGACGCCCGTCATGAGTTGACTATTATCAACGTCGTTCATACTGGAGGACCAATAGGAATTTCACACTCCCGGTAGCAGTGCCACAGTAATCAAGCCAATGTTACAAGAGGAGCCCACATTTTATGGTACAGGCCACCATACAGGTTCTAGTTCCGACCATAACCTACGGTTGTGACAAATGGTAGGTTTCAATGTATAGGTTGTCTCTTTACTGTATGCATAGCAAATAATTGAATCAGCAGGCCAGCTCTTCGATACATTATTTGCTTCATTCATTCCGGTAACCTGAGTCTCGATGTTCAACCACATCCAGCCACCATGATCAGAATGGATGGAGTGGGAACTTTACGTCCAACTGTTAGGGGCCAAAGTGATTCTGTCTGCTGGAATTTCTACAGGACATGGCGCATATCCATTCCGTGACTAGGATTCTGTCCCTCCCTTTCACGCGTCGCTGTAGTTTGTCTGTCGTTGTATGCTGAGCTTGCATTTAGCAAGAGATGCTTGATCAGTCCCGAAGCTGCAGACTGGCTCCAAAATAATGCCCAGATAGTTTTTGGAAGTTCCCTCAGAATTGTCTCTCCTAAAAACGCTGAGCTTGTTTACACAAGATATGTATCGTTTCCCTTTTTTCCACACGTTTCAGGGTGCTCTCTCATCATGTTTGTATGGTAGCTAATTCCCAGTGGTTGAGGCGTTTTTTGTTGTGGGGGCGTTTGGATAACTGTTGAAACAATAATGTACGATCAATTTAGCGCTGATAACCACATGAAGTTGCCGATACTAAAGTGAAAACCTGTCCCATTTACAACCACAGTTATACGGCTTTTTAGTGGTATGATATTGATTCAAATCATTAAAAGCTTTTTGTGTATATGTTCAAGTTTTGGCTTCAACAATAGTTTATTGAGTAGGAAGTATTACTTCACATTTTTCCTCTAAATCAGTTTTACTCGAATACGGTGAAATTCCGGAGACTATGCTTCATCTAACCACCAGCTTAGTGTTTTTCCATCTCCAGTGATTTTAGTAGAACAAAAAGTAGGGGCATGTTCCTCACCTAACCATCAAGCTTCGCGCAAAAGATTGGACAAAGCTCTGGTGTCCAACAGCTAGGGTTACTCATTGTTTGTTTATCTTGCAACAAACCTTTTACCGTGCCGAGTTTGATGTAGGATTGGTTCATTAGCGCACCATATTCCTTGATTAAGCACTCATTTCTACGGTTGAACGTTGAATTCGTGTATTCGAATTTTGTTTTATCTTGTCAGTATCATATGTCAACCGGTGCAAGCTCTGTGTTGTCTCATTCTGCGCTTCCATTTCTAAAGAAGTGAGTTTCATAGTGTAAGATTTGAGAAATGGAATGAAGATTCCGTCCCATGAGTGAGTCAAATTTATGCTGAAAAGATAAGAAACACTATACAGCTGCTCCATTCTTGTTATGAACCACAAGCAGTGTGCATCTCACGAATTTCCAGGGCGTCCAGAACCCACAACCTCTTGAGTAGTACTGTAAACACTTAACCATTCGACCACGAGCAGCTGATCAGCAATGCAGTCAGCTTGGGCTCAGACAGGATTTGGCACCGATTATCCTTCAACGATCTACAAGCAGCTCAGGGGAAGAACAAAATTCACCCAAGAATTGAAACTTATATGTGAGAAGTTGTTTTTCGAGCAGCCAGTCAGCATTGACCAAGAGATGTGGGTTCAGTGAGTGAAAGGTGAGTGACCCTATATCCTGTCTTGTTGCAGGCTAGTTGCAGCGCTGAGCAGCAGCGTGTGGCAAAACGGTTGTGTTGAAAGTACTTACTGGGGTTTATGGGTTCAAAACGCTGTAAAGTTTCGTGAAATACGCACTGCTGATGATTCCAAGTTTCATGAAATACGCACTACTGATGATTCCTAGTAAGGATGAAACGACTATACAGTTCTGATTGGCTTTTTAGCATTGATCAGATTTACCAACAGGGCGGAATCTTCATAAAAAGACCAATCATAACGCAACACAAATCACAACTGAGTCAATCAGGGCGAGGGAATGGCGAGTCAAATAGAATGTACATATTGGGAAAATAAAAGCCACAAACATGGACAGTGAGGCAAAACCGGTCACCTGCGCACTAAGCGAACTACGAATGTGATGATTCTCAAGCAACCAGTCATGTTATGAATATTTTATGAACGCAGAAAGGAAGAGGAAGGCAACCCAACCACCAGGCCGGCTACTGATAATGTATCATTGAATTTTGACCAAATGTTTGCAAGCCGATGACCAATCTCTGAGAAAAGATCAACAACTACCTGATCAACAGTCAGTGGAGTCGACAAACAAAACAAAGCACATGTGAAAGTCAAGAGGATGTAAAGCTTGTGATTTCCATGGATTTGATATAGTGTACTGTCATCAATTTCAAATCAAAATACGTTGATGGATACCGCACAAAGCAGATACAACCCTAAGCAATCGGCCTTCAAATTGAACAACCTGGTACTGGGTATAAAAACGCACAAATAAGATCAAAGAGTACAAAGGTGGAAACAATTTTGGGACCACTAGCATACCAAGCACAGAAGTAACCTTAGATTTTGACCAGGATTTACTGTTTGCGGTTTTGTGGTGCTATCCTATACACAGTTAAGTTTGTCCAACGGGTAAGTGGCAGTAACCAAGGTCGGATTGAAACATTCCATACAATGTAGGAATCACTGGCGTGACGAACAACAAGAATGATGGACAAGCACGCACGCATCTAATTGACAGAAGCGTGAGTTACGTCAGCCGTCGCAGCAAATTGTCAAACCTAGTGGGAACAGATAAACATAGAACAGCCAGCTCGTACCATCTTCCTCCATGCCTCCATAGTTCATCTTTCAAATTCCTGGTTCAAAATTTCTACTGCTTCCGGGTATCCTTACTACGGAGCACCAGATAGTTATCTGTCCAAACATCAGCTGTTGCTGGGCCCTTCCGACAGACCATATCCTTCACCCCACAGCCTACGGGCAAACCGCCGGGGCAAGCATTTCAAACCAACTGTTGCGTGATTTCCACCTAAGGAATCGCCCGTGAAAGTTGTTTAATTTACGAACACAGCTTTGAGACCCTGTTAGTGTTTCACTGCTATCATAGAGAACAGACAAGCAGAATGCTCTGTAGACTCATGAGATGGTCATGATTTCGATTTGCATACTCATTTTCTAGATTCGCCAGAAACTACATTAGCCAAGGCAGTACGGTGGTGTCACTTATAGTCAGCAGTCAGTCTCACGACACATTGTGCCGCTGTGTTAGCAGAAGTGTGTACAGTGTTTTCATAAAGGAAACTACTCACAAGGATGCTGAAAACTCTTCGACAGCCCACTACTGGTTTCGTCCTTCTTGGGGCTAATCAGGTAGGCGCAGTCCCCGAGTTTCCGTGTTCTTCGGAACTATTTTCGGTCATGATACGTGAATAAGGACTGGAGGATACACTTGGCGGATGTGATGTATGACGACAGTCTCTCGCGCTAATGAAGAGAGTAAACTGTGCAGTGGCAGTCGGAAATTTTTTGGCCAAACATTAAGCTCATCAAGCGCTTATGCGAACGCAGATCCAAGAGGCCGTATTCTGACAAAAAAGTTAGACGGCGTTTGTTAGCCACTTTTAGCTGGAGAGTAACATAAGAGATTTAGTTGAATTTCTTGTGAAAACCAAATTGATATACAAATGGGTGAATTTATCGTACAGGACATACGATTTTTCCTTCCTCGGCGATGCTTTACGAAAGGCCATTTTCAAACTAAATTGTGGCAGATAATCGGTGAAATGCTATGAATACTGATCCAGTATTGACAGACACAATTCCCTGCATTCAACCCTCATCCACTGGTTTATTCCTATTTAAAAGAACCAAGTACCAGCCATTGTTCTCTCTATGCCTTAAAATTATTCTTCCTGGTGAGTCGTAGAAGCAGGATGCGACGAAAATTTTATACAGGCAAGCGGCAATACGTGGAGAGACTAGCAGACATGGTATAGCCAAACACAGACGCTTCCACTGAGCCTCACGCTTATATCCTTAGGAGTTCTCACGCATTGCACTGCAAAATGCGTTTGCAACCAACTTCCAACAAAACGGCTGTGCTGCGGAACACACGGTTTGTTAATTTTCTCGTCCAACTAATGAACTTTTTCCTCATAAGCTTGGCAAACTGTTTGGGTCAGCTTGGTTTGGGCACACCAGCTGTTTGTCCCTAATAGTGTTACTGACCTGGGGTTCGTTTTCTTGCAGGAAAGCAGCGAGCACCATAGTAGGTAAAGTACCTGAACATAAAGGAGCGGTAGCTTGAGAAAGCGATTGTTCTTCCAGAATACGACGTGAAAAATCATCTGGATGAAGATGATGCTTGTCGTAGAGGAGTTGCACGATGAATAACTAGTCTCCTAACTGTCTGACGATGAGATTGATAACCCCTGGAGTTTCAAGACAGTCAATCCGGACTGTGGAGTATACCTAAGAAGGAATGATGGCCTACTGGATAGGAAGCTTGGTGTCAGGGCGCGCACAGACAGAAGAAAAAGCACATGTGCAGAGAGTGACGCATCCCCAAGGTCGGTTTGACACGTCCGAAAAGTAGGTGAGTTGGGGGCTCCCACCAAACGCGGCTTAGCAACGTACGACCAGCGTAGTGGCCCTAAGATTGTTCACGGTCGGAGAAACCACCATTGGCTGTACGGAACGAGCAAGTGAACGACCATATTTGGCCAATTAGTCATCCCATGTATTTACGCAGACGCTCTGTATGTTTTGTCCTGGCAATACAGCCGTGTCCCCAGTTCTCTGTCTCCTCCCTATCGCGTAGTCTGGCAGGCTCAGTGCAGGCGTAACCAACAGACATCCACCGTAAGGTACAACACTTGGCCACTTGGCTGATATATAGTCCATGAGACACACGACTCTACGAGGCGGTAGAGTCAACCGATATATCTATCGACTGATGCACATTAGGGGCTATTTCTCTAGAAAAGCGAACCCGCAATGAAGCTCTGTCTACTGAAGTAAACACCTCTCTCGTGGAAGGAAGAGGACCGCAAAAAATCGTGACCACCTTTTACCCAATATTGTTTGCGAGTGACTATAAAACCCGTTAATGTTCAACCGAGAAACTATGGCCAAAACCAGTGAAAGGTTTCCTTCTGTGCTGCGTTGCCAGGGCTAGCTTCTGTTTTTTTGAAGGTCACCTTACAGTCAGTTTACACGATACAATGATCTTTTCCACACAAAAGATAAATTTTACTAAGTGAGATGTGAACTCTACCTCAAGGTTTTTATCGTCCACCATTTGAAGTTTATCCACTACTTCAAAATGCTTTACATTCTGCCTCCAAGTATTCCTTTACGGCGGAAAAAACACAAATTTACTCGAAAGTCGCTATCGAATAATCACTATCCCTTTACTATAGCCATTATTGTGAAAATAAACTTGAATATCATTGGGAGAGATTCATCTACGATGCAGTCGCGCCTTTCCTATGCAGATGAGTGCATTTGAAACACCAGTGTTTTGGTGTTGTGAAGTCGGTTGGATATAATCAAATACGACCTTGTAAGTGAAAGAGATGAGAGTGGGTGAGAGGTCCAGTGCTGGTCACTCGTAAATACTTGTCCAACAACCTTCGAGATGTTCAGTCAGATAACATGAAAGACACCAACGTTTAATTAACATATCATTTTAGCTTTTGCAGCCAAACCCAAGAAGGACCATGTGGGCGTCATTCCGAAACCGGATAGCCTGTCAGCATCAAGGTTTTTTCGCAACAACTTTCCTCTTCCTCTGTCAGGTCATACGACAGTTTTTATGACACTTGAATCGGCATTTGTTACTGACGCATGGCCACAGACGGTTGTAGTTTTCTAACCTTTAGGTTCGGGTCATTCGGTGTTCAACAATTCATCAAGCAACGTAGACAAGCAATAATTCTGATCTTTTAGAAGATGACTAAAAATACAGTCCTGGATGACTTCCTCAGGTGTAGCACATGTTTCTTCACCAGATTTTGGTCTCCTGATAATTTTGGTTTGAAGTTATCGGTCCCATCGGATCTCAGCCGTAGCTCTGTGACGTCGGCTAGGCTTTGCCAAAACATATAAGTCTAAAAGTCGCACAGAATCATCCCAATCGCATCCTGTACATGAATTCCTTGAAATCTAGCAAAAAAACCTTTAGGAGCCGTAATTGGTACCAACTGACAATTACATTCCTGGTGCGTTCACTTCGGTTGCTAGATTATGACCAGAGCTAATGAGAATTTCCAGATAGCCAAAAAGTTCCACAGCCCCTGGATTAGTTGAGGCGTCTTCAGAACTAGGCATTTCAAACCATGACCACATACTTCGTAGGTGCGAAGAATATGCTGGAGGGTCAGACGAACCTTCGTATTGCCGGCACCTACTCCTTATTTTCCATGAATGGTAACAGTATCGCTTGTAATTTTCACGTTTGAGAAGTTTTTGGCTTCCAGAAAGCTAAACACTGGGACTTTCGTAACCATTCAGAAGCATCCATAAT
The DNA here is from genome assembly GCF_000715545.1 of Opisthorchis viverrini. Taxonomy (NCBI): domain Eukaryota; kingdom Metazoa; phylum Platyhelminthes; class Trematoda; order Opisthorchiida; family Opisthorchiidae; genus Opisthorchis; species Opisthorchis viverrini. The sequence continues at coordinate 340,558 of NW_008751885.1, read as the reverse complement.
ATCTCATCAACAGAGAAAGTAAACAAAAGTAAAAAAGGGCGGTTAGTCTAATCGGGCGGCACTTTGGTACTAGGGTCCGAGATCTAGTGATTTTACGTAGTTAATTGATGCAGTGCCATGCATATTGAAGGCTGTGGATAGTATCTTCTAACACAACCCTACATCAAAAGGTGTACTGACCGGAAAGGCTTGCGAAGAATGTTTGTGATTAATTCGCCTCATATTACTTCTTGACAGATTATCAAATGCCAGGTCGGAATCGCGCTGCGTAAAGGTACAGATATTTGCTCAGAATTCACAGGTGCCGTCGAATGAATGATGACGAGTAATTCATTTTCACCGCTTATTTCAGATGGCTGTCCCTTGTTTTAGAAGGGGCTGATTGACATGTGGAGCAACGTATGAACAAACGGATTCGGCCAGTGCTATGCAGAAACAGTTCGTGATCAACTGCTCGTTGATCTTAAATAGGTGTCCATTTTTATCTATGATTTTCGATTCAGATAAGAAAAGAACAGCCAGGTGAACCTCAGCAGCACCAGGTCTGTCGTCTTTCGCCTTCCATATCCTCAACTGGGCTTTGAACTTTGAAAAATAAATTATTCCTTGCGTCATAAAATCTATACCTGAGGACACCAGAGCCGCGATCTGTTAAGCTCAAGCGGATACAACGAGCTGGCTGTGCACATCAGGATTGATTTCACAAACGCCGCCAAACAAATCACACGATATTCAATCAAATAGCGAACCTCTCTCTCAATGGTACACACCTTATCATCCACGAAAAAAACCATGGGCCGTTACCTATGGAGGTTTGTGGCTGCAAGTGAAAATGAACCAAACAGGAAGTTATTCCAGTAAACACAATGGATTATTGATCTCCGTTTCAGGTAGACAGCAACAGAAAGCGAGGGCTATTATCTGTCCGGTATTTCATGGACTGGAGACGAAACTGAGACAAGGAGTCTCAAGTATGGTTTTGAAGTGTTGGTGGTTCCGTAAACCAAGTTGAGCGTAGCTGTTGAAGCTAACTGTACTGAGCGGTGAGTGAATCTGCCAAACCTTAAGTGTAAGCCTAAGAAGTGATCACTGACAATCGGCAGCGTAAGGAATATTCCACAATGTAACGAACAAGTCACCACGTGTATTGTAACATCAGTAACGTCGAAAGCATAATATCAATGTATGGTTGTGATGCTTTGTCACCGTACAACCATAATTTATCTCAAAAGGATTAGCAGCCCCAGCTTGAAACGTATCCAGCTATGGACAATGGGAAACGCGCCATCCAAATTCTGGAAGACTACTCACACAGACGAAACCCAGACTTATCGCAATCTGTTCCATTTTCCCCTGCCAGGTCAAAGGCTGGCCATCTTCCCGTTTACGCCACTCTGAATTGGTGACGGAAAAAAATCACTATCTTCAGAAAATGGTGGTCTGGCTTGCAAGATACATAACCTAATCAATGCAGCTTCTGATACGGAGAAAAGTTTTTGATGAAGGTCCTCTTGGCACAACCGAACACTCGTTTTCTTATTACCTCGTTGGGCATTTTTATGACACAAGCCTCCCTGGCTATGGTTCTGGTAATAGCGGTTGTCGAACACCTGAAGACGTGTCACTTCAGCTGCTCGGACAGATCAAATCTCAGCCGTAAAACAAAACAATCTGCGCTGTAGCCGGATAAATACCTCCCTTAAGATTCAGGGAAATGTGGTCTTGCCTCCATGGGTGTCCCAAATTAGCAAAGACGACCGGGTCCTTACAAGTCCATGAATAACTGTTACACCACAATCAAAGTGAATACAACTTCCGAGATAAGTAAAATCCTCTTCAGCTTTGAGTACGTCTTTGGGTTATAAGTGACGTGCTCACTACTATCATGTCCGGGAGCATGGCCCTAAAATTTGTGGATGCGTAGCGCATGCAAGAGGACGGAGTGACTTTGGTCATTTCATCCAAAAACACCCGTGCCTTCTCCATCTCTTTGAAGACGGGAACAATATCATCGGCATACTTTAGGTCGACAAGGTTTTCGTTAGAGGCTATTTGAACATTAAGGTTCCGAAGACTTTCCAGTGTTCGTTTCATTATCTTGTAGATGAGAAAATTAAATAGGAATGTAGAGAGTGAACACTCCTGACGGACACCGCTTTGTAAACAGAAGCTTTTGAAATGCTATCAGTTTACTCTCACTATCCCGGTGGTATGAAAATACATAGAACTTCCTATGTTCACAAGCTCTCAGGGTTTTCCGTACTGCACGAAGATGGAAGATCTAGAACACCCGTAAACTTTAAGTCAGGTCTATGTCCAGACCCCTGTTCTTCGGTGTGCAAAATTCTGATTGTCTTTTGTGTATCTTAGTACAGCTTAATGGGCTAGGAAGAGTGCGCTATAAGTTGACATTTATTTTAGATAATACGGTTTCCACACAAAGTAAAATCACTGAGGCTAATTGTTCAAAAGCTGGAATTCCGCATGGTAACCAAGAGTGAACAGACTCAATCAGCAATAAGAGGGAAATCGTTGTATAGCCTTATCTAGTGGTCTTTGATTTTCTCAAACTACACAAGTCACCAAAAGCTATTTAACAGCTTGCGGTCGATTTTTCAAACTTGTGTCTTATCAGGTAGGCACAGTCCCAGAGTTGCCGCTTGTTTTACTTGAAAGCAAGTTGTGCGAAATGTGTAAAGTACACTCATTTGAACACCAACTGAAATATGGAACGGCCTTTTGAGTGGTGCACTGAATTGAAGAATATCAATAACAGGTACCCTGCTGGACTCTAGCTGAGCGTTGCTCTAAAACCAAGTTGGGATCTGATTGCTCCATCATTTATTTTTTCACAAGTAAGTTGTAAGTCGATGCTTTGATCCAGGCCAAAACTTGTGATCACAATGATGTGTCTGGTGGTCAGCTGAGCCCTCCTGGAATCGTTATTTGAATCACCTTGGTGAAAAAGCGAACAGATTTCACTTCGGTAAACATTGAAACAAACTCAGTTTTCTGGTTTCTTCCGCAGACGATGCTTCAGACCGAAATTCAGACTTAAAGAACTGGTGAGTTTAAGTGTGCATACGTTGAACTGAATAAGCATACAAAATTATCGTTACCACGGCAATGAAGAACGGTTCTATCCTAAAATGAACATCTTTATGACTTCTAGGCCGTTTACCGGACAATGACGTTGAAGCGGGACGATCAAACCTCCTCTAAATGAGTAAGTAAGCTGCGACCAATCTTGCTAATCATCGTCATGGCCAGGGGGTGAGCCATACGTTGGACAGCTATGGAATAGAAAAGACAGACTTCTGAGGCGGGGGCATCCATTTTTACACCAGGCCCACACAGTCTTAGCTATTTCGACGCTTCCAGACGCTGCTTTCACCAAATGGGTGAATGGCTGGTGCGGTTTTATTGGTGGCGTCTTTCAGTCACTTCGCTCCTTAGAGCTTGTAGGGCAAGCAGTGTTCACGCATTCGTGTACAATAAATAAAGGCCTGAAGGACACTCGACTGTGTACACGAGTCGTGGGTAAGGAACTCACCCACACACAGGTGAGTTTGCACACTGATTGATCAACAGCACTGGATTAAATGAGATAATTGATAACAGCACATTGGCAGTAAATATTGTCGACAAGTTATTCGAGCTATGGAGGCAATCCACCTACTGCACATCACGAAGTTGTGATAACATATCGAGGCGAGCCTCCATTCAGCAATGTCATTTTCCCGGGCCTTAAGTTAGCAAAGCGAACACAAACAACAGCAATGCGTCTAAACGATGTGCAGGTTGGATGGTGCTAAAAACGCGATTCGGAAAAGCAGTTGTCAGTGAACATCTCTAATGCACAGGTGAGGGATATGTTTAAACTATTTTAGTTATTCGGCAGGTCGCCTGATCGTGTTCCTCTTACCGCCGACCACAAGGAGCAAACTAACTAGGAATATTCCAGTAGTGTGTTACGCTATGCATGTGTCGATTGTGTTCGTGTACCACATTGTCACGATACCCAGGGGTGTGCCGAGCGGAGTTAAGCCTGATGTTTTTTAGTCCCCATATCAATTAATGTAACAGAACAGTAGCTATTTGGTGTTCCAGCCTGCCTTTTACTCATGACCTGATATCCAGAGGATGGTTTACCGGAGACATTCCTGACGGTAAGAGGTGATCAACAGAACATTCCTGGTAGGTAGCTATAAGATGGTCATCCGAATGGCTCTGGTTGCACCACCCTATTGCGGCACATAAGATACATCCTATGTTCATAGGTAGCGGACATTTAAGTTTTTCTGACTTCAGCTGCAGGACAGGAAGAACATATAGGCCTCTCCTACAGAGCTTATATTCGAGGATAGTTTGTTTTATTCTACCTGTTGAACAGTGAAGAGGGATATGGAAGGATATTCGTGCGGTGTTCTAGTGTTAACTGGTAGTATAGAGGTTTCGTTCAGCATTCCAGGCGTTTATCCACCCTGCAATTCATATATATTGTACCCATGTCTTCTACACACACTAAGTTTTTGATGAACTCGCACCAACGACACTGTCTGAAACGGATTTCCACAGTGTAAGAACCATTGGACTATTTTTACCTACACTTTACACGATATTGTGTCAACTAGAGTCTTTTTCCACGCAAAACGCTCCTAGAATGTACAATATGAACCACCCAGAGACGAAGGCAACTCTCCTTGCAACTTAGCCTAACACTGGACCATGGACAGCCAGTAATAGTAGCGGAGGTACTATGAACCACACATGATTGCCGGTACCTGCCTGTCAAACGGTGAAAACAGAATTTTGAATGAGATTCTTCATTGATAATTGATTACAATCAAGCAAAGTTACGGTTGCTAGGTGCGGCGGCATTTAGTTTGGAGTGTACGTAGAACGTACCGAAACAAACCACGTGAAATTGGAGGTTTCGTTCCCAGGAAGGACTCCGTGAGGAGAAATGAATCGATCTCATGTCTGCAGAGTTCATAAACAGAAAGATCGGCTTGGAAAGCTTAAAACTGCACGGCACGAAGAGAAACCTGGAACGGTTGGGGCAGAAGATGAAAAATAGTCTTACTCGTTGCGACTGCTTGCTTGATGGTGCTGGTTTATGCAAATTGACTTGTCGCGAGCGGACGCGCTGGTTCGGATAGCAGAATGGAGGCACTTAAATTCGGTTCGAATGACTATCTATCGGTAGGGTAGGTATGTGGCGGTACGGTTTGTAAAAAGATCATTTGAAAAATGATCAGCTGCTTCCTCTTTTTTTTCTTTGTTATGGCGGATTTGGTTTAATCATTTGAGAAATTTGATATTTGCTAGTTCATTTAGAATAATCTGCTGTCTGGAAGTGCGTTCAAATTTGACAAGGATGACAGTGCTGGGAATAGCTCTTCCCGGTTCGAAAGGTAAATAAGAATGACCTCTATTTAGCTATTTACATCGATTCAGTGAGCTGTATGAAACTTGTGTGGCAACGTAGAGATTTTCGAGTTATTTTGCAACTCGAAAGACTGTAGACGCCACAGTGTACATTGATTCCCTTCACGACTGGCTTCATTTTAGTTCTGTCTCGAGCAGCAGGTAAGAAAGAATCCAAGACATAATCAAGTAGGTGAAGCCTTATGTGTATAACCTCTGTACAAATTATATTGCAGGAGTGAGAAGTATATAATAATGTTAGGGAGATAGGTTTGGCACAGCAGTGAATACAGTTCACTTCGGGAAGTCCCCAAAGACGATCAGATGAATAAATGCTCTTTGATGTGGACATTAGTAGCGGCCACCGGTTGCCGTAGCCTGTCTTAGGCATCATTTGACGGTCGGAGAGTAGACGAACTAGAATCGCGCATTCGTGTTGGTCTACGTGGTGGACGTGGATCAATGGAAGACGGCCGAACAAAATCGTTAAGTTCGAACTGAGTTACGAAACTCTGTCGCCTTACTTGTTGATCGATTCCTTTGCACTGACATCTCAGTATGTAGACGAATGGCAGGCGAAAATCCTGGTTGAACTTTGCATATATAATGGGATTCAGAAGGCTATTCATATAGCCTAAATTCAAAAAAGAGAGAAAAAGGCAATGTCTCACGGGATGACAGGATGTCAGGACTATTCTGAGCTAAATCAAACTATCCTGCAAGGAGATTGTGTATGGTGCGAAGTTATGACGTCTGTTCATTTTCGTCACTGAGGATGCCAGATTGCTCAGGTTAAGGCAAGTGGAACTACAAGGCTGTCTGAGTCTGACTGCGCACCTTCAAATTAAGAATTATTGTGCGCTTCTTTCGGTTATTTTCTGTCAAAGAAAGCTAGAAAGCATCTGGGCATATTCGGGAGGCAATCGTAGCTTGATACGAGTCCATATGCCAGATTATTTTGCCTGCCCATACGTACGTCTATGCAAAAACACTGAAGTAAGGAGAAAACACTTTATAAGCTACTCTTCATGCATTGAATGGTTTCGGTAGGGTTGTGAATTACCGCATTGAGCTAATGTTTTCAATCTAAATAAAAAATTTGGGTGTTTTCTGAATCTACCTCCATAGGTTTGCTAAGAAAGTGGTCTGTTGAACACAAAAAAGTGGTGTCGGATGTCAATACAAAGTTTTACTGTCAAACGAGGTGGAGAGTACAGCTTCCATCTACTACAAATCACAACAACGTGCATTCATGGAATAGTTCTTGTAGAACATTCTGCAGTGAATATTGAATTTTGACATGTGCAATTTTACAGATGCTGGAAACCCATCTCAAGTTTCGCAAGTTCCAAGACGAATTTTACGCCGGGTTTTCAGGTTGTATTCAGCTAGCTGGCGACAACGTTATCCTTAAGGTAGATTTATTCCGACCAGAAAGCCAAGAAACACTATTCAGCCGTTTTATTTTCGTTAAAAATCACCATCTGCGCTCAACCCACGGAAAGGGGAAGAAATTTGATCCACCAGTCACGTGGAAATCGATTTACTTGAGTTACTTCTGCACTTCATCCCATTCAATAATAGTATGGTTCGGTTAGTGTCTTACAAATATTTTCTCCGACCATGTTTTACCTTTAGACGTGAAATGTACGGAAATCTTCGTGTTGCATTCCCCCATCATCATTCCTCCCTTTGTGCAGTTCGTACATGCCAAGTCTAGATGCAGGACTGTACCTATGTGGTTCGCTTTTATAACATGTCTAAACTTACAGGAATAAGTTATTGTTGCAATCGTTAACCATTATATGCCAAAAAAGTCATTCGTACGTTTCAATAGTAAGTCCACCGGGCACCTTTTTAAGGGACTGCGCTTCCGTTAGATATGGTAAATGAGAAAAATAAAGCATGTTATCTTTGTGAAAACTATTTTTCAGCTTATATGTGGGTCTTCTCAACATTAAAAATGTTATACAAGTCAAAAGTCTGCATGGAGAACAGCGCATCCAGGACAAATCTCTTAGATGTATAGTGAGTTACTCTTCGTTCATTTGGATCTTTTGGCCGTACTTCGCGTTATACAAGGATTTAATTACGTTTGAGAAATCTGTTTTCTCATTCGACTCAACTTTTAAACTCAATGGGGACAATATCTACGCGTTTTATGTGAAGAGCAGAAACGGTGGGGGAGTCGGTTGACTCGAAGACGGGTGCAATTAACCTATCACTGGGACAAATCTCTAGTTATGTTAGGTAAAGCAGCTGATCTTGACTCTTCGTTACCGTACAGAGTAGACAATGCCATCATTTAAAATCAGCCTATTTCATCTGAAAATATCTCAACCAGTGGCTGGTTTTGGATGAGTTGTTAATATTTTCGGGCACCATGTAGATTTAAACAAACACTTAAGATGTATGATACGTCACTTTAGGCCCTTGACTTTCTTCGGAGTGGAGGCAAGTTATGTTAGGGACCGAAAATTAACAAATGAATGAAACCAATGGAAAATCCAAAGTTTCAAAACGTTTGGTGAAGAGTCGGTGGACATGATGTTAGACACAAAAGATTCCAAACACCAAACCAAGTTACTCGAATTCAAAGACAAAGGAATGAACAACCAACACGATTTCTCACTTGGCCTAATAAATTAAAGCTAAATGTCAGCGAACAATTTCTTTTGGCTAGTGTAGGTGACTAGGGTCCAGTTTTGCCTGAAGGAGAGAACGAACAATAATTTTGACAGGGATTAGGGGTTCATTCTTCTGCTTGATATTTCCGTCGGAATGTCACTAAAAATGTCTTATGGCTCGCAAATGCAAAGCAGCGTGTTTCACATTTTTTGACAAATAAGTTGGATTGGAGAGATCACTAAAAGAGCCACCGCCTATTTGACATAAGAGGTTTGAATTACAAGATTTTTATCTAGGCATTAGACCATTACATGTTTCTTGCTGTTGCTTGATTAGCTTGTTTCCAACACTCAGGCCCGAACAGCTATTCAGCGTCTAACTGATGCTAGCTACCTTATGTGGTGGCCCAAAGATAAGTTTCATACCACACTTATATTTGGAATCACCAACCATTAAAGCGATAGGAATGAGCTGAATTCAGCTTTGAAAATACAAACGAGGAGTTACTCAGTGGCTTACTTAGCCAATGGAAACAGTTTTTTGGCACAGTAAATGTATCGAATCAACCGCCATTTTGATAGGCAGGTTGTCTCTCACAGAAAGAAATGAATGCTGATGATATATATATATATATATATATATATATA
>NW_008751885.1:301709-325676 GCF_000715545.1 Opisthorchis viverrini | reverse complement strand
TATATATATATATATATATATATATATATATAATACATTTCTTGATGTTGGGTCTGTACCTCAAAAGTTCCCTCTTACTGATGCTCTCGGTCTGGATAGCGGAGTCCGAGTAATTAAGTGTTCCAAGTGTCTTACCCACGAAGCGGAGCACGATGAGAAAACCCATAGTAAGTGGATAACATAGAGATCATAGAGGCGAATGTGAGTGAGGCCACCATCAACAGTGGACGCTATTAAATACAGAAGGTTATAGACATGGTGCTGGACCTTACCAAGGGTCTAAAAGTGAGCCAACTACGCCAATAAGGGATAGGTGTAAGTTTGAGGTTAGGAATATTTGAAATCAGTGGTAAATCCACCGAAGCAAGGCGGCGAGTAGCAGTTATATCCCTGAGACGCAATTCAACTGTGGCATATCGTCCCACCGGCGAAAAGTACATGAGTTGGTAAGCCACCAAGTTAGTGCATTATGACCGATTCTACGGTACAAGTACAACGGAGGTATATAAGCAGAAGCCGAACGATCAACAGCTGACTAACTGACCAGCAGACATGTACGCGCGACTGGTTTGTTGTTGCATTACTTAACATGAATTAGTAAGAAAGAACGGGTGTGCGTCCGTTGCCCACTCAGTAAAAATCTGCAAGCAAGGTTTCCCCGAATTATCGTTCACAGAATCAGTGGTCACCGCATAGGCTAGATAGATTTTTATTACACACCCTACACCAAGTCACCCTAACAGATTTTACTGTTAGACATAACACTGCAATGTATATTGGTCGAAGGCATCAGAACGCTTTGATTTGCCTCGGGTACTTGCTTATAAGAACAAGGTTGGATTTGATATGGAAATAGGTAAAGATGAACAGAGGTCGTTAGTCAGATTGGAGTATTCAGTTGATGCATTTTGATCTCATGTAGCTGACAAGTGTGCTGTAATCAGGTGCGATAATTTCAATGAGTTCGAACAGTATTCGAACCGCTCGAAAAACATCAGAATGGAACCAGCATCATCTTCGGACACACTAACCTTACTGAACCACATGACGGACGGGGATGGCTAAAGATTAAAAATGCCATTTACCACACTCAGACATCGTGACTATAGTAAACTACTCGTCGGTTAAATATACTCTGCCAATGTTCCACCAGTTTTAATTCAAGTAAGAACAAAGTTCTCGTGAGAGGCCGGCAGTATAGTAGCGAAGGTCATAGGTCATATAGGTCACAAAGAAACTTCAAGAAAGTGGACACCAATATGAGTTAATCAGGCGGTAAATATGAAGGGCATTGATCGAAGTCTTCAGTCACAGTAAGGACTGGATTTAGTCAGCAATAATAAGATGTAAATCAGAGGTACCTGGGACGCGCTCATTTTCACACTATTATGGTTTTATAGAATTCCCCAACTATATGTGCTGCACAAAGATGGCATTGGGTTTCGCTTGAGTTGACATTAGATATGTCACAGGATATTGCCTGGAGGAAAAGCGCTACCCGTTGAGACGAAATTAGTTTGCTAATGAGCGTGTTATGCAAATTTCGCATCATTTAGGACCAAGTAGAGCGTAAAGTTGACGGAAAATTGGGAACTGCACCTATCTGCTGAGTTCCAGTCAGGCTGAGACCGTTTATGGGCTGACGGAAAGTTTTAGACAACCTTGTGAGCAGTGTATTTTGCCTGTACATGCATTGCGATATTTTGAATATCTTGCCTGAAGTTATTAGGTGCGGACAAATTGTGGCCAACATCAAATAAGTGTTCCAGAAGGGAACAACGCTGCGCTGAAAAACGAAGCATTTGATGCACCTCCCCACGGTTGATGGGACGAGGAATTATGTTTACGGATTGACATGTAAAGAATGTGAGAAAGTGCATATGAAACCGTATGAAGCCATATAAAAATCGATGAGGAATAAACTACCAAATATACACTTATTTCAAGACTGGTTGAAGCCTCGGCACTGGCAGGGCACTCACTGGACACCGTGTACAAAATAGATCATGAGACGAAGGTTAAATTTTACCTGACGGTTGATGTGGTGGTATTCACCAAGCCCTTCCAGGTTGAAAAAAATGTTTGTGAAACTGACAAATCCATAGTGGACCAGTTCAGATAAGCCAAGATTACACGTGATATTCGGTAATCCTTGAAAAGGAGTTCCCAGATGAAGCTACCTGGAAATGATCTAAATTACGAATCCAAACACGTCCAAAATTTAGGTAATACCCGTGTATCCTCCAAAACCTCATGAACAAATTGCCTTATCACTTCGAAGCCAAACACAGATCAGCAAAAAATGAAAGTTCACTCAACCGGGAGAATAAAGTCAAAGTGTTGGCCCAGATCCATTTACACTCACATTATCTACTCCACACTTACCAGCCTCATACATCAATACTGGCAAACACTAGCCTGCAAAACCTCTTACCGGCGATCAACACTTATTTCTTCAGCTAGCTGAAAGGATTTTCGCTGCTTGCGATCAAATTTGACCAACCTGTTGGCCTATTCATCTAACAGTGGTGTGTGAACTCTGCTGACCTGCTGTGAGTTATGTCATTCCCTTTCCTTATTTCCAGGACAATGTATCTCTAAGAATTCACACGGACTGAGTGGCACTGGCAACAGCTGCTGCAGTCAGCCATTAGTGAAGGAAACTGTAGAGACCGAAGACATTTTGTGACTATGGCCATGATTTTCAGACGTCCTTCTGCCTCGAACAACCGAAACGCTGGCGAGCATGCCATTATTTTATTTCAGCAATGATAAACTCTTACTGTGGGTGTAAGAAGCAATTTCACTTTGTGCATGTGTTTTTCGTTGAAATCGTTAGGATAGGCGAAATGGCCGGCTGACAATTATGAGTTAGTTCATGCCAGCGGATCTGTATATAAGCATTCCGAATTTTAATCAAGTTGGTACAAACGCACTGTTGCTTATGAACGAAGCTGGGTTTTTTGAACATACAGCAAACAGATAGACTAGCGTTTGGCAAAATGACTAACCTGGGTTACTTTCTATCAAGTTCCCGAAGATTGGATTGGTTTTATTGACGTGTTAAATGACCTCAGATGTGCACTAAAGTTATAAGACTCCTGCTATTTGTTCACCTGGAAAGTGATGTATATTTTATGCCATAAAAGCACATTTTTGTGTTCAATACATTACAGGATTACGTCAGAAACGGACATAGAGAGCACGGCAAATATAGTAATATTTTTTTCGATCTGGGTACAAAGTGACTCAAAACGCCGCAAAAAAGCGATCATTTTTGAACCTGGCCGTAGGGCTAAAAATAATGGAATTACGGCATTCATCAAGTTCAGCTAAGACAGTTCCTACACTGCCTTTTAGTGTTAATTTGCAAATACTATTAGGGAAAAAGGTTTTCAGTGGAGAGAATCTGGCTTGTATGCAGACCGCAATTAATTGATCCTGTTAATTGTTGGACAGACCGCTAGTAAATTGATGGCTCTTTGTAATGCAGAAATTGTGTTTCTAGGACTGTGTGTTAGCTGTATATTATAACCTTTATAGACACTCCCGATGTGTCTGGACGTCATAGGGACGAAAATAGAAAAAACGGCATTAGTAACGCCTAATAAATGTGGGCAAAAGCATTTCTACTGCACAGGCATCTGATTAGGTCTCATCACGAAATTTCAAGTGATTGCGAATAACAAAGCTAGGCAATGTGAATGTCCCGTCTCCAGTCGAAGAGGCATTATCGGTTCTAGATCATCTAGCTACTTGCGCAGCGATGATGTCTCCTCGCTTGGTGACTAAACGTTTGCATGTTGACTGTCAAGGTTGGCGAAAAGATCAACATCCATATGATCGAGATTTTTTAGGCTTGTATTTATCATGGAAAAGAGAAAATGAACTGTAATTTAGGATGCTACGAATTCTACGAAAGGGCGACTGGTTGTCTGAAAGCTTAAGAGGCTGCTGCTCAAACATCATTTGTTATCAGTTGATCGTGCAAACAATGAATGGTTTCCGTTAATTCTCAATGGTCCGTGTAGGCGAATGTCAGAACCGGTCAAGGGAAGTCAGCTCTGCGACGGTCTGATTAAGTTAAACAAGCATGTTTCCATACACTATGCCTCTGTGAGCTTCCGAAAATCGATAGAACTGGAACGCTACTGGGTCAATTTTTTGGAGTTCAACAGTCGCTCATAGTTTGTTTCGCCTGTCAGAAATGTGCCCGGCGAGAATCTCCGAAGAATTAGCGTCGCACATCTCAGTTTGCTTTACCATACAACAGGGAACTGCTTATTGAATGGCTAAGTTACATATAGTTTTGTACGTGATAGCCATCAGAATGTCGAATCCACGGTTGTCTACACGATATCCGTCCACATATTCTGACTCGTCTGGTCAAATCCCATGTGTACTGATGGTTGACATCAAACTGCTCACGTGACCAGTGTGGTCACATATATGCCTGTCTGTCTCTGTGGCAGACCTACTTGCAATGATTTTATCTGAGATGGCTTGTTTTATTCGCATGTCAAGATTGTTTATGAGTTCATTCCGTTAAATTTAGAGTAAATTGTTGCCGATCAGTCGATAGGATGAGGAAATTTATATCTTCAAACTTGACACAGTTGTGGCAGGGTAGTTTTATAACCACTGGGTAAAGCCTAGTGATCTTTAAGCACCAAAAAAGTAAATATTCAGTCCAAAAGCATTAAATCTTCTTTGGAATAAGCATAATCCGAATGCGTAAAATATTTGCTCACATGAGAATTTTAACATTTCCAGAAGTAGCGTTAAACGTAAGACGATTGATAAATATTTGCTCACGTGAGAATGTTAACATTTTCAGAAGTAGCGTTAAACGTAAGACGATTGAAATCCCTTCGACACCCAACTATCGGTTTCACTCTTTTTGTCAGTGTGGCGTTTTGTTCTTTTTCACACCACAAACGAGACAGCAAACTAGGATTTAGTTGAATCTTATGTTAACAACACCTTAATTTGCATCTGAGTGTAGAACTCCGCTTATGCACTGTCTGGTGCCTAATCAGAGAACAAAATTGATGCAACCTAAGTGATCTGACATGCCCGATTAGTGCCACAAGAGAGGAAATCGATAGCCCTCTGGCGGAAATTTTCATCTGTCTCACGATTAGTGTTGAGCAAAGTGTGTGGCGATTACGGCTGAAACATAGAATAAACGGCAGGTTCATCTAAGATTCAAATAAGTCGTAATCTGAAAATAATTATAGATTTCCATCTATTTTTGCCTTTTTTTCCGAAGAAGCTGAGACCAAGTATAATTTAAAATAACATCAGATTTTCTATCACCACGAGATCTGTGCCTTGCCATTTCAAAGATTAATGGTAAAGATTCAATTATTTTGAGATTTGCAGTGATTCATTTTACCATCTCTAGTTTCCAATCCATGTAAGTAGTGGCTAGTGGCCTTATTCTGCTGACGCTGTTATTGGTATTGAAAAGATTTCTCAGTTACATTCTTTGAACTCCCGGGTGACCAATAGCTTTTTTTCTGCAGTAAAATTTTACACAAACTTATCAGTCAGAAGTTAGTCTCTGAGACGAGCAAAATTCGAAATCGCTTTAATAGTTCCTAACGAAGTGAAGTGTCAATGAAAACAAGGTAGATGAAACAGCCGTTTTTAGTATGAGGATCTGGTGAGTGTGCTTATGTATAGACTAAGCACAAAAAAGGTGGCAGATTTCAACGTTAAACTCAAAGATGGTAACCTTTTCCGGAATTCCACCGTATAACAGGCTTTTTAGTCAGGAGTTCGTTGTTTTCAAATGTCAGGAATTTCATCTTGTGCAGTGAATTCTTAGGTGTTTTTCTGGGAAGAACAGCTGAATTGGCAAACTAAGAGTAGTCTCTGAAATGGATTACTTTTTGAGCGATTAATCGCATTTATGTGCTCTTAGTCCTTGCGAAGTAAATCGCTTATTGTACGAGGCCACTTTTGGTTCGTTTGACGGTGCTTGTTTATTCCCGCTAATGTTTCTTCCAAAAATGGCATTTCTCAGAGGAGGCCAGTATTGGCATATCACTGTAGGTGTATCCTCAAAAGATGTTTAGTTTAGACCAGAAGTTTGAAGGGACGTCAGTAAAGCTCATGATATGCTATGTTATGACCAGCTGATGACGCAACGATTAAACAGTGCATTCGGTGTATTTTTCGACATCGTCAAAAATGCAAAAAGGCAGCCTTCACTAAGTTCCAAACAAAATTGACACACTGCTGATACATCTTGGGTTAGTGTAGATATATTCAGTCTTTAAATGTAAGGCCATAATCAACTCTGGATAATAGTATGTGCAATAGGAGATAGTATGGGGGATTAGTCAACTTACCTAGCCACAGAAAAAACTGCGTGACCTTCATTGGGATATATTCTGCCAGAGAGATACTGAACAGTTTCAGAATGGGAGTCATGAGCTGGAAAAAAAACAGGCAAAAAGTTGTGAAGATCTCTCTCAGAAACGTGAACTAGGCAGATGAACTAGACACAGTAACAAACCACGAGAATAAGGAGCAACATTGAACTGTTTGTGTCTATATGGGCACCGGATGCAGGATATTCCTGATGGCTCTGATACAATGATCGATCTGATAGGTCTTTCGGGTAAAACGACTAATGACTGCCTCAATAGTTGTTACTCGTAGGCCCTGTCTGCATGGTTCACTTCTCAAGTGCTTCGTTGACCATAACTTGTTGTGAGTGATGCATAACCCTTCGTAACAGAGCTTAATGTGCTTTCAAGTTTCCGAACAATTTTATGAAAGGTTTCCTGACCAAAAAGCCGGATGATGAATACTCTGATAAAATGATCCGAGTTACCCATAGTTCACCAACAAGTAATGTAACTATGGATCTTTCACTTTGGTTGTCCCGGAATGGCACCTCAGCAGGCGGTGACTGAAGACAATCGTAAAATCATCACTATGACCTTCAGTATTGAGTTTCTACGTGCAAAATTAAAATATCATATCCAACGAACTTTTAAGAAACATGTTAATTTTGTAAGCGCCGTCTGATTGGTGGCAGGTTTCAGGAAATTCTTAATCCAAAAAAGCAACCATTCTGCGTGAATCAAATGTCAAATGCGGTTACAGATTAGTAACTGTTACAACTATTCTGACTGGATACACTAATTTCGTTCCTATATTTTGCTAACTACATCGGATTTAGTGGAAAAACATACGTTTTGGAGTTCATGTCAGAGCGGTATAGGACATTCGGTTGAAGAAGTGAGCTAGTACGGGTTAAATTATCCTAGGGCCGTAATCAAATTGTGCCAAATTGTGGTCAAATTGTGTATTCCATGTCGGTTAATTGCTAATCTTCTGCATCCAGTTTGTGGTGTGCTTAGTACTGCCAGTCTAGAAATTGTATGCTAATGCAATTACTTACTTATTGCATGAAATTTCTTCCTTCGATGAAGTCTCGGCTTGCATTTCGGAATCTCTTCACCAACCAAAAATCTCTTCAAAAATTCTGCCCTTTTTTCTACAGATTGCAGAATAGGTCGCGAAGAGAAAAACTACAACTGTCGAGCGCGACTTACCAGTCAGTTACCAGACTAACATGCTGCTCACATTCGTACCATTATTTCGGGCAAAGAACAATACGGTCGTGATATTTTGACTTCTTAGTTAGTTGGTCTTGAACCAAATCGACAGGCCGCATAAGGCTATTTGCTGCTTGCTATTTCATGGTTGATATGCTTTTGTTTTTAACACGTTTTTCGAGCCTTAGTGGTGTATGGTGATTAAAGAATTAAACTGAAGAAATACAACTCAGGTGGATTGTGGCGTTGGCTGTACAATTCCTAGTGCTGTTTCTGATTAATGCGTTCATAAGTGCGGATCATGCCCCAAGAGTCGGTAAGCTTCATTCAGCCTAATGAAATTTAGAAGGGATATACGGTGAGAAGAGGGAGCTAGAAATCAGTTTTTCTGTCCAAATCACCATGTCTTCAAAAATTATTTTGGAACCCTTTGAACGCTCCCGCACACTCAGAAACTTCCGAAACACCTGGAAGTTTCGTTCCTATTAGCTCTGGCAAAAGTTAAAAAAATCCTCTTCAGTATTCATCATTCCCTTAGGTATTCTCATTACCACTTTCACTGAGACTTCTATTAAAACCTTCCAATGAAACGATAGGTGTATTCTACCCAGCAGGCCCGACACAAAAGCGTAAATAACGATTAAGCTCTCTTTTGGTCATTAGATCTTCGCCGGTACACAATCCATGCATGATTCATTGTAAAATTCATCAGAATTCCTATCCAACTAACCGTCAGTGGACTCAAAAACCAAGGTTCATTCAGCGTATTTCAACTTATAGCTTTTTACACATCTAAACTAACATTTTCTATTCCATAAAACCCTACTGGTAGACTTTTGAGTATCCACCCCCAATTGATTGACTTTGAACCAGTCACATTCCCGAATCTATTTAAAAAGGTTACTGCGTTCTTGAGAGCTCTCCAAAGTGCCATACAGTCGCAGAAAGGGTCATTACTTACTTCATGGTAAACAGACGTTTCGACAGCTCCTCAGGACGTTGTCGACAAACTCTTTTCGATGTTCTTCAACTTTTTCACCGATAAACTAAGCTAGTATGTGCACTTTATTCTTGCGCTCCAGATATAAACTTATAACCACTGGACCTCCCACTCTTCGGGGCTCGTCAACTCAAGGACTGCGCCTACCTGGTAAGCTCCTAATATGACAAAGCCGGTGATGGGGTATGGAAGAGATTACAGCATCTTTGTGAGTTGTGTTTGGTCTAGTTTATGTAATTCTTTGCCAGTTACTTCACTTCCAGGCGTAAGAAACTCATGAATCGTTTTCACTGATTTATATTCCCGATAACTTTATGTACGTAAATGAAACTGGTCTTGAACTTTCGTGCAGCATCATTGTAACTGTATACCGATAACCCGCTTCGTGTTGAAAATGCTTCTCCCTGCTTGAAGCAACCCGATTACACCCAAAATCACGGAAGTGAATCAGATCTCACCAATTACTATGGGAAAGAAACCAGTTTTGTTCTAATTTGGTGCGCACAACATGCTAAGTTGCCAGTAATTGTGCATTCGAGTATGTCATATACAAACTAGGGAAATAAATGAAGAGCAGACGAACAGTAGTGCTATGGAAGTAACGCACTATCAGCTTGTGTTGTCACAGAGATGATAGTTGTCTCAAATATAAACAAACAACACAACAGACCAAGAGGCTGCTTGATGTGTACTTGACGGAATTTATTATATTATGCATGTTATGAGAGTCGGTACATTTACCAGTCACCATGATTACAAGAGGTAGATAGGAACGGCTCTGTTTCTGTCTTTGTTTTGATAAACCTTCAAGAGAAAACACTGATTGATTCCAGAATTTTGTCTCGTGGGGTTCGATTCCCCTTAAGCGATTCACCTGCTGCGCTAGTTTTGGAAAACGCATGGATTTAAGATTAGAATTTTTATTTCCAAGATTGATACGCAATGCCAATTCGCATATGTAACTCATGTGTTAGCGATGCGTGACGATTGTGTACGACGGTCGTCGGCCTTCGTCAAGTAGGTCATCATCACTTTGTGGTTTATTCACGAATGGCTTAGTCACCTGTGAATGCTACAAGTTATGAGGGGCACGTGCTTTACACGATAACAAAATCTAGTGATGATTGTCGAGAACTCGAGAAATATACGTAATGGTTACTTTCATGATGATTATTTTTAATTGAAAAGAATTATCCTGCCTGTGTATCCAGGATAGCGTGAGATGTAATTTGGAATAAAAAAAATCATCTTTGGAGGGACAGTATATCGGTCGTCCTCATGGAATAAACTCTCTGAATTCATGATACCAGTGTAACGGTGAGACTACTGATGGGGGAGGCATGCGAGTGTATGTTCTCCCGTAAATTCGCTTTGGTCTCTTGAAAAGTGAGATTTCTTACGGAATTTGTGATTTCGCTCTGTAGCATTTGCTTGGATTTGAGCAACAGTCAATGAATAGCCAGGAAAGTTTAGGAAGACGCGTTCAAGAGATGTATGTTCAGTTCTTGTAAACAAGATGCATATGAGAGTCTTGCTTCCCCGTCTGATAGTCTGTAACTGGTCAGTTGGCATTTTCTAATAAGTAGCTCCGCAGCGAAGACCTTCTCTTCACTAGTATATCCGGTCAGCTGTATAAGACAACCCTACTGTGTACTCTATTTTGAAAGCGGCTGAGCGGTCCCAATAACCAGAAGGTATCCAGCATCCCTTTGCGAGAGTTTTTCTCAAATGGTGATTGCAAGGAAAAAAGGTGTAGTTTGCACCAAAGTGTCACCTTGACAGATATTTTGCTTTCTGGGAAGTTTTCGAGGGAAGTAGCATGTTAATAAGTGCTCCTGGAAAATATGATATCCTCGCACCCTGTGAAATCCAAAGGCAAACTTGGCCAATCAGTTTAGACCGGTCTCATGTTAGTGGTCACGTGTGCAACAATAAACGCTTATCTTCCCGACGCTTGATCTTAAGTGAAGTCAATTGGACCGAGACTTGAGTTTCAGTGGTTGTGGACTAACACCTACTCAGCTAATTAAAGATGCGCTTCCAAGCATCAGCCAACGTAACGGATAATGTGTACGTTACGATAGCTCAACGTATTTCAGCATTCCAGCTATTTCCTTTTTCTTAATGGGCTTTTGAGCATCGTGAGCTTTTGATATGCATAAAAAATAAGCAGGTTCAATGTTGGGTCACCGAAATGATCATATGAAGTGCTGTTTTTTGTTTGATTCACCTAAACAAAACCCTTTGCCATTAAAAATTTTGGTGTATTCACGTTTGCCACAACAGCCATATAGAAAATGGCATTAAATAATCAACACGTAGGTCTATTTTCTAATACCTAAAAAGTAATTTGTTTGATATTTGACCTGCTAAGAAAGAAAATTGTAAGTCCGAGGTAACCCGAGGGGTAATTGTTATGAAACGTAGCAGCTAAGAGGCAATTCTAAGTGCAAATTATCGATTCGACCAGGAATCACAAATTGATACGTTTACATCGTGCAACAGGTTATAATGAAATCTGAATCAAGTTATGAGGGTACGGCATACTCACTTATTCAACCGGCAAGAAACACGCACCATGATCGGTAATGTACTATCGTCATCGTCGTCTTCATTTTCACCGACACTGTACTACCAGAGCTCAATACAGCCACTGGACTCCCGTAGAACCGTAATTTGTGTGAATGGTGACGAAGCGAGTTGGGAAGGGAATTAGTGCCGGCCCGTCTCAATAATTCCGAGGTATCTAAACACCCAGACACCCTTTTGGGCAATTTGGATAAAAACTGACAACAGAATGCCACTAACACCGAGTAACAGCCATATTTTGCAAAGTTTACAGCAGTAGGAGTCCAACGGTCCTAATCCTAGATTGTGACTCAGACTGACAACACCCAGACTTTTCGCAATCTGTTCCTTTGGCGTGTGTTGTACATAGCCAAGCCAACGCATCTTCAGGTGCTATGCATCCTCTGCAGTTGAAGTCCCGCGGCACAACCGAACACTTGCTACAGATTCACTGACAGCGACCCACATGAGCTATGTTTATTGGACAACAGGATGGTGATACTTCCTGGGGTGCAGCTGGGCCAATCACTGATGGGTAATTGCAAAACTCACGCTGCTTCTCAATAGTTTGGAGTGCATAATTTCTGCTATCCATGAGACACTTATTTAGCAGACTTCGGCTATATACAATTCCGTAAGAAACAAAGATTTTGGTTAGTATCACCAAACCACTCCTTTAGAAGACTGCCAGATAAAGCATCACGTATACATTGTATCTAGCTAAAGATTCGGAAACTGTCATCTAAGGCGTGAATGCTTGTGCGCGGCTAGCCGTGTTTCACCAACGTTTCACCGCGTGAAACGGAGAATTTTTCATGTGGTTTTATTAGTTAAGGCTTTTTGATCATTGCCACGTTAAATTCATCTTAAAGAGCCCTGTCCTTCATGCTCTGAGGATATTGTTTTTAAATTTCAGAAGCTGCCTTGCAGGTAATCAACAGTCTGGTCACTGACAGCCTATTGGGCTCAATCCAAGTGAATGCCTTCTTAGACATCATCGAAAGATAACTGATCAATTGACGTGGCTAACCTAAGAGTAACTCAAGATGGATGACACGCTAACAGTACATTAGTAATTGCTAAGACCAAGGCATCGCTGATGGTGTTTGACCAGTACCTGGCAAATATTATTCCAAGCAGATTGCACTTTCGATGAACCAGGACTTGTCACAAGCAAACAACCCCACAGATCACCAAATAGCACATACACAGCCAAACGAACTCCCTCAAGCAATAAGCTACTTAAAAATCAGATTTTTTAAGGGGAATGATGGAACCGTGCAGCCGACTGCCTAGTCTGTGTTAGGGTCCAAATTCTTAGTCGGATTCAATGACTGAGGCTACAATCACTGACACAGAAAAGGGCTGAATCTGTTGAACAGTTTATGTGAAACTATATGGAAAAGCACACAGACGGAATCGAGAGGTGTTTCACTGTTTATAGGAACAGGCATGAATCCACTCGTGTCCGAAACCAGATAGCGGTTCAAAATTCGCGACATTTGTTCATTCTTTGGCCACGGCTCTCCGAGACTTAAGATATCTGGATGAGCGGCGCTATATCCTGTCTAAGTGCGAGTTAATCACACTGCTGATCAGCCACTCGTGGCTGAACGGTTGTGTTCAAACTACTAGCCGGGAGGTCGCGGGTTCGAGACTCTTCGGAGTTTCGTGAGATGCGCACCTCTGATGGTTCCCAATAAGGATGAAACAGCTGTACGGTGCTTCTCGGCTTTTCAGCATAGATTGGCTTCACTTACAGGACGAAATCCCACAAAAATCCCAAATCTCCTCACACTAATAACAACTTAAGATGTCATTTATACAGAGATTACTGACCTGGTTTGACCTTAGGGTCTACTGTTCTACCCACTCACTAGGATTCACTTGCTCTTACATGAACATAAGAGAAGCATGACTTTCATTCCCATCCACTTATTGGTCTACATAAACCTAATACCTCCCCACTGCTATGGAGATAGCATAAGATATTATTTACTTTTTGGTAGACTCATACTGAACGACTAGTACCCACCGAGCGAATCTCTTGAATTCTATCTTCCTAACGAGCAAAACACGAGATTACAGAAGAAGCCCTGAAAAGTAGAGTGTCGAATCAGGCACGTGCCTTAGCAAAAGTTCTTTTTCGGGAAGTTTCTTACCCATTCTTATCCTTTTATCCGGTCCTACACAACGCTAGATAACCCAAACTTTAAATCACACAATTTGGTTCAGAGCAACTCCGAAAGACGGAGGCAGATCAATCATGCTCTTTGTGCGCTGACCAAACTACAACAGTACCACTGGAACCATAAAAATGGATATTTCGCGTGGATGTTAGCAGACATTTGGTGCAGCATTGATACTGTGGTATAAATGATAAGAAGTTAAACTAAGTGTACATGGTTCAGCAATAGAGTTTTTTCGCTAATGAAGAACTTAGCACAAAAGCACCTTGGGAAAGGGAGGATTAAGAGACTTGATGAACAAACTTAATGTTTCATGAATTCCTCATGGATTGTAAAGGTTACTGTTTACGTGATAGCGGGCTAGTAGGGTGAATTCTTAACGTGGCTCTGTCGTCCTAAACGCTATCTGGCTGCAGCACTGCTGGTTATTCAGCGCATAAGCCCAAACGGCGTAGAAAACATGTTGGCCACTTGGTCAGCACTGGCAATTACATAAGCCCGCTCGTACAGGCGTACAAGACACACCAGTGATAGCATCGTTTCACACTCCGTCATCTAATCACGTCGGCCAGTCACCGCGTTAACTCCAGTTCCAGCTACCATCTAAGCCAAATAGCACGAATATGTGACCCGAAATTATTTGTTTTCCTTGACGTCAGATTATACATCTAATTCATAATCACTGTGTTTCTACTCAAACAAAACAATGATCACCGTCAAGATTTTGCTTTCTGACTTCTAGTAACAATGTAGTAGATTAAGTGAAAAAAATCTGACACGAATTAACAATTATAACAACTGCACAGGTACCAGTGAAAGAAAGAAGGCCTTCCCTGCGGAGTTATTCATCAGAAAACGCCAAATGAACAGACTATTGGACAGGGAAGCAAGACTCTCATATTCATCTTGTTCAAAGGAACTGAATATCCAACTTCCCCTTGAACGCGTCGTCCTGAACTTTCCTGGATATCCATCGATTGTTGCTCAAATGCAAGCAAATGCGACTCCGCGAATTCCGTAATAGATCTTACTTTTCAAGAGACGCGGAACAGATTTACGAGAAACATACTACTCGCATGTCGCCATCAGTAGCTTCCACCGGTACACCAGTAAATGCCACGCTCCAAGTGCCATTCAAAATATCACATGAAATGCTCCCACATTTTTGGATATGACGAACGAATTAAAGTTCGACATACCTGGACCAATGTCCTCCTGTATGAAGGTAATAAATAATGTTATGAAATTTCACGCGTCATGTGTGGTCACTGAACCTTGATAGTTCAAGTTGTAGTCAGCTGACGGTTGCTTCAGAAAATGCAAATCACATGGAAAGACCTGAGTTTACAACAGTGAGAATTTACGGGTGTTCCACCTATCTAAAACTTCAACCCTTTGTTTTGACATCTATGTTACTCGTGTCCACGAGTTGGATCATTTTCAAGATGAGATTGATGTTTTCGTGTACACAAAAACCATTATGAACATAATAATACACTACCGGGAATCGGGGAGGGGTCAATGAGAAGAAATCGATTTATTCAGTTTATTAAACCTTAAGGGGGCTGTTTTTCAACTAGATTGGAGCTTTGTGGGTCTTTGCTCACAGATCCGAAAGTAGGCTAGTTTGAATAGCCCAAGTACCGAACACCTGATCACGGAGATATCAAAGTGTTTCAATTCGGTCGTTAAAAATTTGAGCTTTAAAATTGCTAGGAGTTCTGGTATTGGAGTCCTTTGAGAGCGCGGTTAGGATGTTTATATTATGCCGGCTAAGAAGTATGATTTGCTTATCAGTTGAAATCGGTCAAACAGCGATAACAAATGAAAACCTCTGGTACATGAGGAGCAATGGGAATTTAACTCAGCTTCGTGGTAAAAGCTCCGATTCAGTCGAGGTTTTATCGCAGTTTTCTTTCGTGTTGCATTTTCTGCTGCAGATTTCGAATTCTTCTAGAAGAGTTCGTCTTTTCCTTTTTGTAAATCCAGAAAATATGACGTCGTGTCTCATGTTATATTGGATGCGTCATCACAACCTATCAAACGTTTTCTTGACTAGCTTCATTTGCTTGTTTCCTTTCTCCTTCTTAAGAAAACCGATTTGCTGAAGTTGCTCTCATAGATCAGGAAGCCCATTCTTTCTGGTACTGTGGGATTTGGCTCTCTCTAGGACAATGCCGTGCTATGATGCTATGGCCAGACTGCGCCCTGATGAATGTCTCCTTGCCGTTGCTTTGTTGCAAAGCTTCTTGCGATAATTTGACCACGTCTTACTTTACATCTTAGGCTTTCTGTATGCCATAACTTCCCAATCAGAGATCTATTGTGCTATTATGAAAATTAAGATGATACTTATTTCAATGTAATCCTCCTTGGAGCAAGAGCCATACGGACCCATCAACACCTGAAACACTTATAGAAAGAAGAGCTGTTCTTCGATTTTCTGGTAACAAGTAGAAGAGAAGCAGGCTTTGCGAGACTGCCAATGTTTGGGTTTTTTCTAAAAATATACGCTTTTTTGTTTTAAGGGGGACTTGTCTGGACACGATCTGACATGGGTAGCAGTTAACAAGTCTTCATCCACTGGGCTTATCTATGACACCATATATTTTCATAACGTCAAATCCGAAACGACATATTTGAGGAAAGAATTTGTGTAGGGTAATGAGTACAAAAGTGAGTGGACGTCCTAAGTTATTTGCTTGCCTACTAACAAAGTTATTTTTACAAATGTCCACGAGGTTCATGTGTTTGACCTCGAAGGAGTTGCTTGTCTTTACTGTAAACTGTGGACAGTGCTTGAACGGTTCCAACCAGAGAAGTGACAAAACTACAAGTGTACTTGAAGCAGACAACTTGGTGCTGGAGCGGCTACCTTTGTTCATCCGATATCGTTCCGATTGCGACTGCGGGGAGTTTTTCAGACCAGCATAGTTCATTATAATAATATAAAATTAATAATGCAGTCTCACTCTGAAGGCTACCAAAAGGGGGCAGAAATAGGAATCTGTCTCCTGTGGGACCTAAACGTTATTGTTTGTCTCACTCAATCAGACAAAAGGGGTCAAGTTTGCTTAGTGGTTTTTTGTTATCTTGAGTTCTTAGGAACCAATGGCTGAATCCAGAGCTCACAAAATATTGGAGCATAGGTCAAGCGTCTGTTCATTACCACCTGCTTAGTGCCAGCGAGGCCACTGTCAAAGCTCAGTACAGATTGGGAGGAATCTCTAGCTAAACCCATAAACACCGAACCGGTGAAATCGGACTTTCTCCAACCCTGTCCTACAGATCTGCATTTCAACGGATGAATACCTCAAAGTTGTACTAGTAAGCACCGAAGAATCAGGGCAAGTTGTGTATACTCAGCTTCTTAACAGTGGATACAAGGCACGCATGTTGTCAGCTGGACAGGAGACCAACTGTTGGCTCCAAATATATCGTAGTCGGACGTTGAGGCAGGAAATCCTTAGGAATTTGCAGTAGGTTTTTTAAAAGGACCAGATATCAAGTACATTGTTACCGCAGGCTGTCCATCCGGCAGGGTGACGCTGAACTTGACACAGCGGTGACAATGGCCTTCTCTAACCCAAGGATTTGATGATAACAAACATGACTGTCAATAAGTAAAGATCCAACAAGGATAAGAGAAGTATCCATGAAGTAATCCGTATCCTTAGATTGGAAAACCTGTTAAAATTTGAATCCCGTGGCCTACTTATCATCAGGTTCCTCCATGGGGATCGATGACTGTTTACTGGCAGTCAGATGATTCCCAAATTTTTCAACAATGGAGGATTGCACACATTTACTAACTAATTTGTTTTCAGGCGGGACTCAGTCGAATCTCGCTGAATCTCTTATGATATTATTCAACCAAATGTGATGTACGAAGGTCGCCCCCTGTTTCAGTTGATACGATATTTCACAGTGCATCTGCTTGACAGAAAATACTACTTGTAAGTTGGCCAAAAGGAAAAGAGTTTTAAACGAGATATCAGACTGGATTCATTTGAGTCTTCCTTTAAAACCAACTAAACGTGAATAGGGATGTCATTTGCGACTTTCTCAAAATTTGTATTCAAGTAGAAATTATAACTGAGTAGTATGTTGCGTTTAGTCCGTTAAGCAATAGCAAGCAAGATGCCTAAATTACCATTCATCAGCTGCCGATCCGGGTTGGCGAAATGATTAACTGATCACTATTCACTCTAGATGGGACAATGGTGCTAACCACTTCACGATACGACTACACTGTCGCAACCTGAGGGTCATCTTAAAAGGAACATAATGTGAGAAACTCAAAATGAGCAAGCGAGTTTTGGATCTTGGCTGATAATCCGAAGTGTCAAATTACAAAAACTTACAAACCTCGGAGGTATTCAGTCTGCTGCAGCAGGTGAACTGTCGGATTATAAATATATAGACAACACTAGCGAAACAGGTCTCAGCGGATGGTACACAATCATGGAGGCGACGGGAGCTGATATGGTAGTCCAAAGGTCAAAGTAGCGAAGTTGGTCGTACAAAAAACAAACACCCGTTTACGTGCATGCGACAAAATGGCCTAGTACTTGCAACTAGGAACGAAACAGTGTTACACATTTACACTATCTGAACAAAGGACTGTACATACTTATTCGAAGATCATTACAACTTTCATTTTTCTAGTGGATTGGTTTCGCTTGAATAAATGGCATAACATTGTTCATGCACGCTTGAGGCCAGTATGTAAATCGTTTCCACATGAGGCTTTGTATTGAAGATGTTGAGACTCTTGTAGTGACAACTGTTGATAATCACGAGTGATTGAAACCTCTGTTTATGACAAGCAGTTCCGCCCAAAGGCGAGCTGGTCATTTATTCAGAACATGCAAAAAATCCAAATGAAGCTCACCTTGTGACCAGTGTTCATTTTATCTCAGTCACCACAAGCTGATGCTTTGCAAGATACTTATCCATCATTCCACAGAAAGGTCTGGGTGCTTTCACTTGACTGTAACTAAAGAAATGGGGCTCACTATTGTGAAAAGGCAAGCGAATCTTACGAGCGGTAGTTTTATCTTGGTTGGTTAGTTCACAGCAAATGTTCTTCTCAAATAATTTGAGGAATCCGAGTTGCCCTGTAGTCTAACTTTTAGTCGAGTCAGTTCGTCTTTCTTCATATCTTTTAGAAACTCAGTTGAATTAATAATTTCATATTAA
This sequence comes from Opisthorchis viverrini, assembly GCF_000715545.1. Taxonomy (NCBI): domain Eukaryota; kingdom Metazoa; phylum Platyhelminthes; class Trematoda; order Opisthorchiida; family Opisthorchiidae; genus Opisthorchis; species Opisthorchis viverrini. The sequence goes on along the minus strand of NW_008751885.1, from coordinate 307,140 downwards.
GCAATCAGAACAATCTTATTCGGAAATGCCAACAGCATTGCATTGGAATGTTATATGGACATGTCCCGAATCTTTTAGTACAGTCAAGCCGTATAGAAATGATGAGATTTTGTTCTGATGCCTCAGCTGTTCCAAGAAAAACAATACGTTTATAACACACAATCACTCCATTTATGGATCTAGTGCTTTTGCTTTACTCAGCCATTTTTCCGCTAACTCAGCTCCGGAGGAGTAGTTTAATTTCACGATCGAAACGTAAACCATGCTTTCAGAACCTCATAAAGCGTTAGTTTCCATATTTATAACGTGCTCTGAAGTGTTTCGTAGAGTGGTGGGGGTTCAGTGAACTACTTCACTATCGCTTGGAATTCTGTCACTGTAGAGGATGGTCCAAAGCATGAAGTAGTGCGTGTTTTGGAGTCATCAGGGGTCCCGTCTCGAATTAATTTTTCCGGCTACAGCCTTTTATTGTAGCGTTGTTGAAAACTGAGGAGTATGTTCAAGCACTCACATTTGAACCCTAATAAAGTGGCCTCTATCATTTGTGTGGTTCCTCGTGTAGCGATTTTGTTTGACAGTTTGTTGTGTTTCGCCAACTTTTGGAAGGCTAGTGAAATGGATGTATCATTATCATGTAATTAAGTTTCGTTAAATCACTGCGAGGATTTCCGGATGAGAAATCGGGAGCAGATATACGCAACACCATGTGGGTGGTTCTTGCTACCAACTGGTACCCCGTCGTCTGGTGATTACGACAGATTTCCGAATTCGAACACAGTATAGCATTGTATATGGTTGTATTTAACTTTGATTCGCGTCATTACGTCTGTAGCGTAGGGATCATCTGGTACAAGTACGAGGCAACAGATGCACACGACAACACAATTATCTTAAATTTAGTTACTGGCTCAACAGGCGGAAATTCGGGCAATAGGTAATGCTTGGATCCAGCGAAAACAAGAAATGTGCTCCTCACGGCGGCATAGCGCGCATGGTAAGCTATACTGTCCATTGCTCTAGTAAAGTGAAAGTCATAAATTTAGGAGGGGTTCACAACAATCTGAATTAAATAGATCAAGTAAAATCACGCCAAACCGATCAATGCCAGGGGTCACCGAACGAACGGCAAGCCATAGTCTTCCTCTGAAAAGCAGCTAAAAGCATACTCCCAATTAATAACTTGACAAAAATGGTCCACGGGTGTGAAAATCTAAGCTGATCTATGATAAGGTGGAATAAATTGGCTAAACAGACGGCCATTCATTCAAATTCTGTGTTCTGCTGTTATCCTTTACTCAGTGTGTCCATTCTCACCCCTCACCAACGTGACGTTCATCAAATACATGGGTAAATAAGAGCCTGAGGAAATAATGTGACACATCCATGAATAAAAACAAAACTCAATATAGAAATTAGAGCTAAACATATGCAACAATAATTTATAACGACGTAACCAGTTGTCACTTTAATTACGCTCTATTCTTTCTACCTAGGCGATAACGAAGCAAATGACTTATACTTTCGAGTAATGAAAGGAAGTTGCGTTCATGTGTGTCTTGAGCAGAATAGATAACGGAAGGAAAGTTAAACTGAAAAATATCATAGCCGAGAGATTTCGAAGAGATTCAGTTACGTTGGTCATTAAAACCGAATTAACTTACAACTATATGTATTTAATGAACTGTCTGTGGTATCGATCCAAGTAGGACAAAGTTTTGACAAAACCTCGCTGACTGAGCTCCGAAAGTTTTCAACAACCCTATAAGTAATGCGTTCGTTGCTTCAAGCAACAACAAACCTTTGCTGCAATGGCCCGACAAAAGTTACTTCAAAACCGTTTTTGTCGGTTAGGGTCGTCAGAAAATATTCTGGCCAAATACGATCGTAATGTATTGAAATTCCAAACTTTCATGCGACTTTGTTAAAACCCAAGTGTTTTTTACCGCCATATGTATTTTCATTACCACCATGCTCTTTAGTGTCATCTAGTTTTCAAGGCCATTCGTACCATTCATCAGTAATTTGACCTCATATATATTGATAATATACCGCTGCGTTATCCTCTTAAGGCATCATAACATGTTGTTTGTTTTTAGAGACACTTTTTGGAGCACACAACATCAGGTTATTTTCTTTGCCGACGAGTGTCACCACGGCATAACTAAATCCTTTTTTCACTGCTTTGTGTTAACCGAGGAAAGCCAGGAAGCTTCTCAGTCTGATAAATTAGAGCTTTGTGAAAACGTCCACTTTGATTAACAGCTTGGGGGTAAGTTATGCTTAGCCAACCAATACAGTAGTTCAATCTTCGGGTGTCTCATGTCATGAAAGCCACATTAAATAACTCTCAAAGATCGGGATCAAGTTGATTAGGGAGTGCAACTATTTTAGGGCTATGAACACATCTGTATCTTCAGCTTATACACTCCCGCGTACCATTTTCGTTTTTACTAGGGATTCACCTAGAACCCAGCTGGTTCTCTTGTTGATGAAGTTTAGGAAAATTATGAGTAGGGTATTACGTCTATACCTTATCTTGTCCAGGTGAACAATGTGTAAATGGAAAGTTTCACATGTCAGGTCCGTGCGTTCGCGCAACGACTGGTAAAAAGTCCTGTGCAACTGTGGAAATTTTCTGTTACCTTTCGGTTGGGAACGTTACGATACCTCAACTATTTCTTTTACTACGTGAGGTATTACTTTAAATAGATTTTTCACCATGCTGAACTTCAGTGTGAGTGAGAGGTGTCCGGGACTCCGAAGTGACCGGAAAAGTGAGTCCGTTTCGATGGCTAAAACAGCCCTCCCCGGTTGGTCACATAATTTTTCACTGACTTGTGTAATTGGACACGAAGGCGTTTGTTTGGTTTGAATATCTGAGGGGTGGCATATTTTCATCCCAATCACAGAGGATCAGAGCTCAAGACGGGTTGAGGTGTACAAACAACATCTCTGTGCGCACGAAGTTTTCGCATATTTTACGGATAGTGTATATTTTGAACCTCGGTGTTTTTATGACAGCAATCCTGTTTCACTTTCGGAAAGTGAGCGGTCACGTGATCAACAACCTTGTCTAGTACGACCATTTTTCATTCATCTGTTGTAATATGACGCTTACTGCATGACAGTGCTCCCATCAAAATCTGTCAAGAGCAGGGACGCTGTGTTCCGCGTGATCGATCAGCTTAATACGATGAGGATGTGTTTAGATTATTCGGAGATATTCTTTATTCACAATTAGTAAGTAGTCTTTTTTGTGCTGTCTCAATGAGTACCAGAAAACCTTGTTGTATAATATTCATGAATAGATAAGCTTGTTCTTACTGAAGAGGCTCATTCTTTGTGAAGAAGTCGGAACCCAAACTCTGGATTAGTCCACAGAGAAAAAAAGAAAGAAAAAACGGTTGATCTTCCTGGTGACAGGAGAATATAGTTGTAGGAAAATGGAAAAACAGTAGATTTTTGGGGCGGTTTGTGTTACTGTATATAACTCTTCCCCGGTTCTGGGTCTCCTATAGTTGCGCACCTATGATAGCAATGCAGAATTCGCGGATTCAGTGTGTTTTGGGATAATGTTTTGGGTTCAATGCACGACCGCACGCCATTTTACATCCTAATTATAGATCTGAATTTCCATTTTGTTGCCCCTTTCCTTTTATTGTTATTACTGCCTCATTAAATATGCGAGGCAGAGACAATGCCATTGAAGAAGCCAGTACCGCAATATCCATGAATATCTGAGATAAATGGTCTATTCCCTTTTTTTGGAGCTTTTATTGTAGGAGCACCACTGGTTTGTGACCAAAATCAGAGGAAGCGTAATTAATTGAAATCTCCCATTTCTGTGGCGTGTAAAGCACGCAATCCAGAAATCACATTTGTAGGTGTCCAGTTGTTTCATCAGACGTCTTTATATTTTTCTGCAACGCTGGAGTTTCACCTATTGCTCACCAAAACAAGTCATATTTTTCTCCAGGTCACTTTACAAAATTTCGTGAACAAAAACTAAGATCCATATCCCTCTAGCTTAATTTTAGTGACATGATTCTCCGTGAAATTTGTCCTCTGTTACAAATCCCTACACAAAAAGACATATAATTGAAATATCGCAGAGGCTTAAGTCAGAAAAGTCAATCGTAGTTATTGCGCTTGCCAACACAAGATCACACCCGGCTATAACTTCGGATCCCAAATCTTTCCGCATGAGAAATCTTTTCCAAAACGTACGTTTATTTTTCCGAGAGACGGTTTGGATGTTTTCATTTCGTATCAATTATTGATTCCGAAAAAGTTCATGTAACCAGTGTTTATGCTCGGTTGGAATATTTCAGCATAGAATGCTAAAGACAGGCAAATTCTGCTGGATTCCTTTGCTTTCGAAGATGTCTGGACTCATGAAAACGTTTTAGCTACGTCAAATATGAAGTTTTTTCGTTCACAGTGTGCATTACCTTAGTGCAGTAAATTACCCAATCTTACGGTAACTAAGCGTTATCTGGTGACGTTGACTAAAAGACATCGTTCGGCTGCCTTTCTGGGTTCAAAGTTATTTCACTCAAACCACTTATGTGGCGCACTCGCATCTTGCCTTATGATTTATATAAATTAACGAGTTGTTTGCAACTGTCTCTATATTTTAAGTATAAAACAACCTTCAAAGTAGAATTCTTTTCTTGCCACTTGCAGTCAGAAGTGCTTAGGGAATTATCTGTCCCTTGGTTTTGGAGACTTCAGCATAAGAACACATGCATATTTTTTCATTTTTCAAAGCTAGCAACTAATGCAATCGGGTATGCGTTTTGAAATAAGAATAAGTTCCAATGACAGCAGTGGTCAACGATATAATTACGGCTGGTTTTTCTTCCACTGTAGAGATATTTCAACTGCAAGAGTCAGACTACATTTCACCGCAAAGCATTTAGCTTCAAATTAAGAGATTTTTTAGATTTACACGTATCTTTGTGTTCTTATAGTCAACCGATACACAAGAACGAATAATTAGAAGGCCTCTAATATCCAGCAAAATAGCTCTATTGGACTTGGGTAAGCGCTGATCGTGAGGACCGCCGTATCTGAAAGAATCGAGGTCAGCCACAGGATTCTTTTTTCGCCTCTCTCGCATCTGGTTAAAGCATTGCATGAATACTCAGTGCCTGTGCGTCTTGGTTTTTAAGGCTTTGTGGCGCTTAGGCGCGGAATTAATTATCCGACTTGACCACTGAGAGTTGTGCGACTAGCCTAACTGGTCGACAGACCAAAAGAAGGACGCAGAATGCTAATCTGTGTGTTTTGACCAATTAGTGGGAAATGTGACACGACAAAATTGGTACCCAACATGAGTGGTAATCTTCTAGACATTTGTTTTCACACGTCTCAATGTCTGACTTTGTGTCATTCATCCAGTATGTGATATATCCATTCTATATATATA